>NC_142123.1:8117500-8370000 GCF_056152115.1 Neolamprologus brichardi
AGATTACACCCTTCATTAGCTGCTGCATTCAGATTAAGGGCTGGTATCATGTTTAATTAGAAGGTTTGAAAAGGAAAATATAAAATAAATAATAAAAGGAAAAGCTGATAAAAGTTTGATGCTAACAGCCTTTTGCTTTTTATTTGAATGGGACAACAACCTCCTCTCCTGCCTGTCCCCTCTGGCTATATGGGAAAAAAGTCAATATTTCAAGAGAGCAGAGGCACTCATTGAATATTTCAAACAAAGACATCGCTGCCTGGCCTCTCTGTCTTTCTCACACACCTAGACTCATCAGGTCCAGTTTTCTTCTTACTTCATACACATTAAGAGAACATGTGATAGAATAACAGGCCAGAATAACAGGATCTATGAAAGCAATGGCCTACACAGACATATCCTATAGGTATTGTAACTTATCTTAATCCTTATATTTTTGCTTTATACATTTATTACCTACTTTCCGCTGACCTGGTAGATATTTCCAGCTTAGCACAAGGTTAAGAGCAAGGTTAATGTGTTTTTCTGTTCAGCAAGGGTTGAGATAGGGGTTAATGGGTTTTAAGGTGTGGCAATTGATCAGTGTATAACCACCTTAACCATCAGTTACCTTGGTGGTCGATTCATCAGCAGACAATCAGCAAACCCACCTTGAACTCTAGGTTAAATACATTTTGTGCACTCTGATGTTAAATCATTATTAGTTTATTATTATGATTATTATTATTAAGTTTTTTTCCATAAGATTTTCCAAGCTTTTATCTCTATTAGTATATCTGTTTTTAGTCTGTAAGTTTTCTGTATACAGTTTACAGTCAGTCTAAGTGAAGGAGTCTAAATTGCACAGATTTAAATCTACTCTGTGAAAACAGAGAGGACGTTTGAGAACTACATTTTCCAGCAGGACATTTAGTTTGTGAGCAGAGACGGCATTTCAGAGACGGTTCTTCACTGAGTCTGCCTCTGTCTGTCTTAGTCAGACAAATGTTTCATCAGATTCAGCTAACAGCTTAATAACCAATCACAGTCTTTAACAAATTCAATACAGAACCAATTTCCTTTGTTTTGAATGGAAAGCTCTTTTGTCCAACACTTTATTAAGATTTTGTCAACTATGGAAATGTTTCTGCTCAATATCAAGACAAGCCACCAAAGCAAAGCGTAACTGCCTTTGGACTTCAACAAGCTATTTTTGCACTCCAATAATGTCTTTGAACACACAATGGATACTATGGAAGCAGATCCATAATTTTCTAAGCTGAATTGGACTTGGCCGTTCATTGTGATGACTCAAACACTCCTTTTCTTCTTTTTTTCTTTTGGTTGACATGATGTTTGAATAAGAAGACAGGCAGCATGCATGTACTTAGCTTTTCAAGCTTTTGTATTCAGTCTGGTTGGATCTTTACTGTTTAAAACATTTCTTTTCTAACAGGGGAACACACAATATTTAAGCATGTCTGACACTGGATGATCACTTAAACACCTCTGTAGGCATGCACAGTGTACTTACTTACTTAATTCACCACAACACTGGACCTATATTACACACTAGTAAAGCACAAACACTAGACTGCTGTATGTTCCTTAAAGTGAAAGGCCTAGTCACAAAAGTATCACTCCATATCTGCTTTCACCATGGTATATGTTATCACACTGATAAACAAATAACTGAGTGCAAATCAGAGATTTCTGACTAATGCATTGAGTGACTGGTTTTCAACTACTGCCCAAATGGACAGTTTTTGTCCATCATAAACATAAATATTTCAGTACTTCGGCAAATTCTTCTCCCATGCCTGAATTACCAACAATGCAACCTGATCAGTTTATTTAGAGAGTTTAGTATATTAAGAAAGGGATAGCTAACCTCAGGCAGAGACGAGAAGGAGGCCTGAAATGTCTGGCACCCTCGCTTCCCTCACACAACACATCCCGAAACAATTCACTGTTGTATCAACCACAATGAACACTTAGTTGTGACTGCGATTTGCAGTCCACAGTGGGCATTTGTGGTATTGCGACAGAAAGTTTCTGTAAAGCATTTTCCCTTTAGACTACCAGTATGCAGAAGACATATGCAAAACTTTACCCTTAGCTGCAAACAACATAATTTATTTAAATCCATAGAGGTTTCATATTTTCACACCTTCCCAGAGTCGATCATGTGAACAACATTGGCGGCTCAGCACACCAACATTAACGCGCACCAAACTGCATAATGCACACATGGAAGCAAACATGGAAGTGATAAAACTTTTTTTTTGGCTCAGGCATTAGGCAAGTGCTTTTACGTAAGCGAGTGGGTGCGATCTTTGAGTTCAATGTCCACTTCCCATAAGAGAGAAAAGAGGGCTTTATACTCTTTTCCTTCATTGAAGCAAAGACGGCTAAACAGGTTCTCTGTCATAAAACATCTTTTTAACTCAACCTGCGTCAACTCGAGGCCTCTGTTTAAACAAGACGCACTTGTTGGCTAAGCTATAACTAAACTACTGCTTATCGACTTAGACATCACAAAAACACAAGAGCAATGTGTGTACAAGTTCAAAAATTATCACTTAGTTGGACGAAGACTGTGTGTAGGCTTAATGGTATGGTAATGGAAGGGTTAGTATGCAGGTAAAAGATGAGGGGTGGAGGGCTTATAAAGACCTGTAACACCACGGATTATAGGACTGAATAGGTAAAATGACAGACAAAATGCACACCTGTGAGCTTGAAAACACGTATACACCCGCTCACACGCAAAATACCAAGGATACTGAGTGAGAAAGAATACTAAAAAGTAGGCCTCTGCAGTTACATAAAACAAGCTTTATGAAGGCAGATGAATACACTGTAAAAAAATGTAATATAAAAGTATTTTACTGTGTATTTTACAGTTTTGTACTGTTCTTCTAGAATATCATAAAGTTCACATGAATAGGCTCTGATTTTACATTTCAAATGTAAATTAACATAAAATCACTGTAAATGCAATAAAATATAATTTTCTTGTTTTTTGTATCTGTCTGTACATATGCATATTTAGATACATATACATATACATTCACAAATGCATCATAATTTCACAAATGTCCATTATTTGAAAGATCAAACTGTTAAATTCAAATGTAATGCTATGGAAAAATATATAAAATGATTCTTATAAACTTACATTACATACAGTACATCAAATAATTATTATTATTATTGTTATTTAGGGCGATCGTGGCTCAAGAGTTGGCCTTGTAATCAGAAGGTTGCCGGTTCGAGCCCCGGCTCGAACACTCTCAGTCGTTGTATCCTTGGGCAAGACACTTCACCTACCACCTACTGGTGATGGCCAGAGGGGAATTATAAAGTGGAATTGTAAAGCGCTTTGAGGGTCTCATAAAGCGCTATATGAATGCAATCCATTATTATTTTAACTGTCAACTGTATATTTATGTACATTTAAGTATTATTATTCATATTGCCGCATTCATTGACCTTGTTTATAGGTAATTTCATTGTTTAATCACATTAAATTGTTCCTAATTTAATGTTTAAAAGCACTTGAAAAAGGAAAAATCCCATGTAAAATTAGGGCAACAAACTGTATTGTCATTACTGAAAATAACCGTATTTTCATGGGAAAGTTATTTTCTCGTATTTTATGGTATTATTTTGGCGCCCCAGCTGCCAGAATATCACTGTTTTTTTAGGATTTTTTTTTTCACGGTGTAGTTAAAAAGACAAAGATAAAGAAAGAACAGAGAGGTGGAAGAAAGTAGAAAACTGCAAAAAACCCAAAAAAGGTAGAAGTCAATGAGATTAGAGGACAAAAGCAGAAGAGTATGGTGGGATGAAGGTCAGAGGGGACAGCAAGTGTAAAAGCACCAACGGCAGCAGTGATTTCCAGTCACTATTAATTCACCACTAAGCTTTAAACTTTGCACAAAGGCCTTATCAGACCTTATCATGTTCTCAATTTGAACCAGAAACTTCAATGTTACTGATAAGTGCTGCCAGATTTCCTGCAAAAGCAATAATAATTCAGTCGAAATCCCCCACTTCCACTGATGGACCGTCAGGAAATAAAACATCCACAACAAACAGACACTCCCACATGCGTGAAAACTCTTTTCCTCTCCTGATTCATGCTCAGATGAATCGCCCACTGATCAAATCCAATTAAAGACATGCCCAAAAAAACCTTCTCACTTCCTCTGAAAACAATATGTCCAAACACACACGCGCACGCACGCACCATCAAGCAGCATTATTGCGTTACTCATGGAACTCACCCTAATGATTAACACAGATATGAAATCACAAATACAGCAGAGTGGACACGCATTCAGATCTGTTCCAGTACAAACACCTACACAGGGCATTCCCCAGCCTCAGTACTTAACAGTAGTTTAAAGTATCTTTTAGCTATTACTTATTAATTCATTTTTAAAAATGACTAAAAAATAGCAGTACAATAAAAACAATAATCCCACCTATATCAGATTATCATTAAATCAGAGTCTCTAGAGTAAATACTTTACTTGTAGTCATATAAACAGTGACTCTGTCTAAAGGACAAAGGGAGATGCTTCAGTTTCAGGGATTGTGCCATTTCATGAAAACCTCACCTTCATCAGCAGCTTCCTCTGGCTGTGTCCCGTTTCAGTCCTCAGTCCCTCCGAGCCACGTTCCCCTTGGCAGGTGCCATCATGGTCAGATAGTCCACAGGAAATAGCTAATTTTTAATTTTTGTTGCTGTCAGCCTTTCCTTTTTTCCTCCCTTTCTCAGTCTTGTTTCGATTTGTATCACCACGAGAAAAGCAGCACGTGCGTGTGATAGTGTGTGTGTGTGTGAGAGCTCACAACTCCAAAGGTCCTGGAATTCCTGAGTCCTGCGCTATAGAGCGAGCGTGGCTGAGCTCCCTCTCCGTCTTTCTCTCCCTGCACTCTTTTTCTTTTTTCCTTTTCCCCGTCCGGGCAGAGAGGAGGGGAAGACAGTCAGGGGGTGGGACAGAAGACAGAAGCTGCTTTCAGCCAACTCTTTCTCTGTCTGTTCCCCTATCCCTTGCTTTCCCTTCCTCTGTTGTGTGTCTCTTTTATTTTCCCTAACTTTTGCACTCTGTCTTTTGGCGTGTTCTCTGTGACAGATACTCTTTCGTTGCTCAGCAAGGCGTGAAAGCAAAGCTCTCCTTGTCACACTCACACCCTCCTCTTTCTTTTAATGCCACTCCCTCTGCCACAGTCCAGAGGTAAAGTCGCCCTTGCTCTGTCAACGAGCCACAGTGTCTTTTTCTCACCGTTGTTATCCTGCACACCTTATCCTCAAAGGTTGAGCCGGATCTTTGTGTTTGTGCGTCTAAGTGATCCTGCAAAGTTTTTGCCTGATGTAGTAGTGATAAGGATGAGGGCGAGAGGAGATACGGGTGCACTTAAAACTTGGATTTCATTTCGGTTTGAAGTTCCCTCGCGGGGGTCACACAATCTTAAACATCTCACCCGTGAGTGCACTGCTCTTTTGCGAATTTGTTGCTCTTTTGTTAAATTAAGAACTGGTCAAAGCTTTTCAATTCACCAATGACACCTTAATAATCAAATCCTCAATCCTTGTTATGTTGTGGCTCATGTCATGATTTCAGATGATGCGATTAAGTTAAAATAAACCCAAATATGCTGTCTCAGAAGGCTTTTAAAAATATTTGGTGAAATTCTGGTAATAACGAGCCCAGGCTCATTTTAAATCTCAACACGATTGTGCAAATCAGCCACCGCCATCACTTAAACCCTTGGGAATTTTTCGTTATCTCCAGTCCTCGCTGTCTAACACTTATGGAAGATGCACACGTCGGTGTTGTCTAATCGCTAAATTGTTAGTGGAAAGAATCTCAGGGGCACAATGATAAATATAGAAGAGGAAGAGAAACTAAATAATACTCTTTTTTTTGTTAACCATTGAGTCTACACTTAAAGTTAATGATTTACTTATACAACAACCACACTCCTCACCAAAGCCCTGTTTTAATATTTATATCAAGGTAAAAACCAGAGAGGAAAGAGAAAGGGAAAACATCCTGAGTGGAAACCTACATCTCAGGGGACATACTGACAAAAAAACATGGACTAATTCACTGTATTTATAATCAGGCTCCAGACAGTTGGATGCAGCATGGTATCAGTGTGTGTGTGTGTCTACGTCTGTATTAGTTATGTAGACACTGGCAATATGGGCATTCCCACTTACACCTGGAGACACAAGCCCACACATAAAGTATGCACACAAATACTCTCATTAACACACACACACAAACACCTGCTGATGGTACATTCATCTACGCACAACTGCATGCAAACAGCCTCACACAACACACACACAAACACGCTGTGCAGTCTGTCTGGCGTCTAGCTGGCACCATTCGGACAGCCATCTCTAGAGGCTGCTTACATAGCCAATCACAACTGCCAGTCAGCAGCTTTCATTATCACACACATGTAATGCACACATGGCAGGTCCTTAGAGAGTCCACACTGGGGGAACAAGTGTGTATACACATGTTTTTGTGGGTACTCAAATGCAAATCTGCAAATCGGTTTGTCGAATAAAACGAAACAAATTAGACAACAAAACACAACCGAGTGTGATGTGATAATGAGGCGATGCAATCACAGAAAGCTGACAAATGCTAAAGATTATAATGATGTGGTATCAACAGATGTGCCCCCCGTTTAACTGATGCTGATTTTGTCTTTCTACTGTAATCAGTTTTAATGCAGCTGCGCTGAGTTTAACTAAGTGTTTCTACTTTTTAGACAGAAACCAGCAGCCTGGACAGCAGTTCATTTTATACATTAAATCTTAAACACCAGCCAGCATTTCATCATTACCTTTATAGGATTAATTGGCAGCAAAGACTTGTTTGTTTTCAGGTAAGCACATCGCTTGAACACCATTAACAGATTCAGTTCGTCACATTTAATAAAAACATTTACTTGGACTACAGGATGAACTAATTAACCCTGTGAAGGCTGACCCATTAAATAATTTATAGAAATTCTTTTGGTGTTTATAGCATTGTATATTTATAATTTGCATTTACGATTTTGAATTTGTTTCATATAATTTTGTCGTTGCTACATCCTGTATTTATTTATTTTTTTTAGTTTATTGCGTAGAAATAAATTGTACAATTTATTTCAGGTTTTCAGAGAAAAACAAATCACAGTGATGATGCAGAAGTCTCAAAAACTCACATAAACTCCTGTATCAAATATGATACATTTGGCATTATAGGGTTAAAACCTGCAAGTCAAAGGTCACTGTTGCCTCATAATTCAATCAGTCATAATCTAATGACAAAATCTTGTGAAAAAATAAATAAATAAAAGGGTTTCATGAGGGTTGAAGGTCAGTGTCACTGTGGGGCAAACTTTCTTTGAAAGTACACAATATTAAACTCCTTTAAAATCTTTACAACATATGCTTTATGAGGCCAGAAAGATATGGATGTAAAGATTTGGGCAGGAATTTTTGTTAACCATGTTTCATTTCAAGTTTTTGTTTGTTTGTTTGTTTCTTGTCTTTTCATCCTTGTTAGTTTGCAGTTTCCCTTGAAAACGGATCATACAAAACTCAAGTGAAATTTTGATTTAAAGAACAATTATAACTGTGCCATTTATAATTTTGTGTAGATATTTAAAAACAGGTTTGCTATTGTGCAATGAACTAATAGCATGTACAAAACTGTAACTGTTTCTCCTCATGCACACCAGAGGTTTGAGTCCACTTGGTTCTGCAATAAAAAAATCTTGTTTGTGTCGTTCAGTAAGACAGCAGATGGCCTGTACTGTCAACAAAGGATGAAACCTGCCCTGGTAATTGTTCCTTTCTATATCAAAACTATAAAAAAATATCTCACAATTAATGGTGTTTAACAAATAAATGTACCCATAAGATAGATGACTGAAAATATAGTGCAAATACACAGTAACAATTCTCCCTGCTAAGTTACAGTAAAGATCTGGTAGCTGCACTTCTCAGCGTTTTACAGTGTGCCTACTGTAAACTACAGTAGCATTATCTTCATGTGTAAACAGCACAGTACTACAGTGTTGTGCCGTTTATGAATAAAAGCTGTACAAAATAATGCTGCCAGCTGTTTAGTGGGATAATAGTCATGCTGTTATTTGATTGTTACTACAATAATCTGCGTCTCCTCACCTATGGAGCATGAATCCAGTGTCTGACCCTGAAGATGAACACTAGCCAGACTTAACTAATCACTACAGGAGTCTCAGTCATGTTGGACTGTTCCTAGCTAAAGCTTTGCACTGTTTGGGATCTGACTGGAAATCACATCACACTGACAGACCAACCAAGGATTAAGCACATCAAACAGTTTAATATTTACATACCCGTAAAAATGTACATTTGCCAGAGAAAAGATACAGTATTGCACCAAAGACATGAGCTTTTACAGCAACTTACTGTTTTCAATAACAATTAATTAGCAGCATTTTCTTGCTGTCTGGTTTCTCTGCTAAAATGTTCCTTCACTGGCATTTTTAACCTCTTTTTGGACTTCTTTAATTCCCTGCTTCCTTTCCTTTCTTTTGATCATACCAGCAGCTGCATGTTTTTGAGTTCCACATTAATTGATATAGGATGTCAGACATCATCAACACCACCACAACAGAGTCCCCCATATTTTTTTTCCACTGCAACAAAAGATACACAAACAGACACACACACACTGAAGATCAGCCCTCTTTTCCCTCTTCTAGCTCAAATCATTTGTTTGCTTGGATCATTAGTTTTTGCCGGTGCCTTTTGAAATTTGTGGCTTATAATTTATTTATCAGTTATTGATTCCTTCTACAGCAGCCCACTCTCGCGCACATATCAGCTTCAGCCCCTTTCTCCCCCGCCAAGCCTTTTCTTTCATACAGAAACAGATGTGCAAAGTAAAGCGAATTCTCCTGTGTCTTTGTGTTTCTGTCTCTTACTCTTTCATTCTCAGACTCACACACAGACTCGTGCTTGACCCTTTCCTTGGTCACAGCTAACGTTTACTCAAAGAAGATTGTGGTTTTTCTTTAGGTTTCTCCTGCCTTTATCTAAAATTGCTTTCTCCGTCCCAATCTTCTCACCTTTAGCTCTCATTCACCCCACCCTTTTTTTGCCCTCCTTCTTCCTCCTTATTTAACCATTTACGTTCATATTTTGACTTTACCTGCCTCCTCTCTAGCTCCCCTTCTCCCACTGCTTCCCACTACCTCCACTTGTTTGTTTCATTTACTCCTCAATCAATCTATCCTCAGTCCTATTTTTCACTGCTACACACCTCCAAGCCAATATTTACTCTTTACAGAATTTTCCAAAATGCTGGAAATTCACGTTTCCCTCATTTGCACCGTTCCCTCCCTTTTCTACCCTCCCTTTCTCTCACCCCCCACCAAAGGTTGCCCTTGCACCGTTCCCTCCCTCCTTTCCTCTATCCCTCAGTCTCTATTCTCTGTCTGTTCAAGGCCTGTTTTAACGAAGTCAGTCTCCTCCCAGGTCAGCCCTTTGTCAATACTGACGTCTGGCCTGCAGAACAGAGACAAACATGCACACTGAGACTCATGTGTGCTCAAACACACAGACGCATGCATTTATAAACATGCGCCGGAAAGTACACATGGCTCTCTATAAAGGTCTCAGCCTCCTGTGTCTTTTGTCATGTCCTCTAATCGCTGGGTTTAGTTTTTAATACTCGCTTTCAATTAGACTGGAGGGAGGGGAGCAGCATTGACAATGGAAATTCACCAAAGAAATGTAAATTTAGAGAAGCATCTCAAGATTAACTGCAATTCAATATGAATATATACTCTTCATTGTTATTAAAACCAGCCCATATAACGAATATAAAGCCAAAAAAAAGTGCTTTTTAATTCTTCAAATTAAAATTAAAAGAAAGACAAAAGAACAAATGAACCAAACTGGAATAAACAAATACAGTGACTTCATGACAACGATTGAAAAAAGGAAATAGATTCTAACCCTAAAACCAAGTTGAAGGTTTAAGTCTGAGACTACTGAAGAGACTACTGAAGAGTGAAAAAATTCTTCCAATGTGAATAATTAGAATTCATTCTTAGGGAAATACAGGAAATACAGAAAGCTGGTCTAACAAATAAGTGAATTCCAGTGTAGATCTGAATGGAGATCATACCAAATTACAAATTACAAATGTTTAATTCTTAAAACCTGTCACAATGTTTAAAATAATTCTGGCAATGAGAAAGAATATAGCACATACGTAACAGAACATGAACAAACTGATTTAATGCAATTCATTAATGGATCTTTGCTTATTTGTTTAAGTTTCTCTCTCCCTTCTCTTCTTTTTCTGCCCCGTTCTCCCAAAGCAGCACTCTTGCCCAAATAAATATTTCACATCCAAAAGTTAAAAAGGCCTGTTACTTTACACTTCAAAGACCCCAATGTATGTATCCCTCCTACACACACACACACACACACACTAAATACTGACCAGGCAGAGGTGAAGGCAGATACACACACCCCATTAATGATTCATGTCATGAGGATGAGAAGAGCTGATAGATTCTGCTCTCCAAAACACTCCTGTAGCTCCATACTTAGCCAAAAGATATCTCAGAGGGTCTCATATATATATTTATGTATATCTAACATGAGACCGTGCATCATCAAAATATTAACCATCACGTCTAATGGCTGGATTACATTTGATAGGCGAGGGGCATAAAATTTTAATTTCTTTAACCAAATTTAAAAATAAATCATAGAAAGCTTTTACAGTAGTTGAGCCAACATGTGTAAATGGAAATAGATTTGTTAGATTATTAAGAAAAATAAAGTAACTGGCGAAAATAGGACTGACGAAAATAGAAGTTATATTATAAAAGTTCAGGATGTACTTCTTTTTTACACTGTATACTTATATAAAACTCGTCTTGACACCAGCAGACACTAAGATTGACCATATTTATAACTTCAGTGATTCTTTTCTTAGGGTGAGGTGAGGTGTTGTGTAGTATATATATATATATATATATATATATATATATACACACACACAATTAGCTATTAATGTGAACCAAACAACAGCTAAATGATAACATTAGCACGCTAACATGCTTAAAATGCAAAATCAATACCATAACGTTACTGCTGTTCCCCATCTGAGTTTGCATGTTAGCACCAGTGATGGGAATAATGGCGTTACTAATGGCGTTACTTTTTTCAGTAACGAGTAATCTAACTAATTACTGTCCCTATCGTTGCAACGCCGTTACAGTTACTAACAAGCAAATGCGGTCCGTTACTATTTTTCAACAAACAGACGGTTGAAGCTGTGTTCAGTTTACCGCATCTTATATCAGTTGCACGGAAGTAGCTGTAAGTAATCTGGACGCTACAGTTTTAAGCAGCTGCGCGCGCTCCCGCAGACAGTAATCACGATCACTTTCTAGCACAACACCTGGAGCTAAGTGGGCAAAACAATCGCATGAGTGCTGCTGTTTGACTGAGGAAGAATAAAGTAGTCGTGGTAAGCCAGTCACATGACCACTTAAAGACAAAGCAACAAGGTGATATATACCAGTTTTTAACTTGTGTTGATAGGCCACGTAAAACCAGAGTCATGATTTTATAATATTGTAACCAGAGATGGGCAGTAATGCGTTACTGCCTCGTGAAATTGGAAATTGGAAAATTGGAAAAAGTAATGTTACTGTAATCTGATTACTTTTTTCAAGTAACGAGTAAAGTAAGGGATTACTATTGCAAAAACGGTAATTAGATTACCGTTACTTTCCCGTGAGAACGCTGCGTTACTGCGTTACTAAAACCGTGATTTTTTTTGCGAGAATGTCTCATGACAGTGACGTAAGCAAGTGCGTGACAACAGCTGTATGCAGATCAACAATGGATAATATATTGAGTGCAGAGAGAGTATGAGCGTGCAGCGTTTAAAGCGTGGAAGTACTGACCTTACTTTAAGTTTGATTCCATAAAAAGTGACAAAAACATTAGCGTCCGTTGTGCGTGGGAAGAAAACTTCTTTTTACAGCAAAAAAACCCCCCTAAACTTCCGAGCAAGCACCGAGTGCGCTACCATGTAATGGGAAACTCACAGAGAAACTCGCAGATTCTTCAACTGACTGCTGTGACACACCTGCACCAGGGCACACCTCTGCCTACTCTACTCCTGCTTTACAGGTGAAAATAGAGCAACAGGACCGCTAGTGTTTGACTTTATTTATTTTCTGCTGTGTTTTACTTGCATCTATTTGAAAGAGTGAGTGTTAACACACACACAAAAAAAAAATTATGTACTGGAATGTGCAGAAAATAGGTTTAAATATTAAACAAATTTCTTCCAGTCAGAGAATGTTGCATATAATAAAATTTTTGCTTGATGCATAAAGTTAAAAGATTAAAACTAATAAAACAAGTTTTAAAAAGGGACCTTTCCATTTGATTACATTTTGTATGATGGATTATGCAGAAAAAGTAGAATTGGGCTGAAAGATCTATCGGTTTATCACCTATTCAGGTTGTAAATCGTGTTTTTAAAAAGTAACTAAGTAATTAATTACTTTTGAAAATAAGTAATCAGTAAAGTAACGGGATTACTTCTTGGGGGAAGTAATCAGTAATTAGTTACTGCTTACTTTTTTCAAGTAACTTGACCAACACTGATTGTAACTCAGTTGCTAACTCAGTTACTTTTTTGAAAAAGTAACTAGTAACTATAATAATTACTTTTTCAAAGTAACTTGCCTACCACTGGTTAGCAGAATGTTATAACCAGGGTGATGTCACATGTTTGGTATGTTTCATGAAGCAAAGCACTGAACAAACTGAAATAAATAAATTAATAACTTGATGAGGATCTACATGAACCATTATAGTATCACCAGGTTCATGAGTAACAATCAGTTAAAGAGTTAGTAACATATCTAGATGATGACGAGCGATATAGAAGTATGACTCTATCATATCAGCAGAGTAAAAAGAAAATATTCAGATGCAGTGTCATGTTAATTTTATCTGACAGTAAACTGGCCTTCAGTTTCTTACGGAAGAGTTGTTTTCTTGCCATTGAAGACTTAAACAATCAGTCATTTCAGCAACAGCTGCAATTGTTTTCATATGGTGGCTTTTAAACCTATCTAACCGTTTATTTTCAGAGAATTTGTGGCCTTTTTATGTCTTCTTTGAAGAGGCCAGGGTGTTTTTAAAGAACGCAAGGAAAAAACACTAAGAACACTGAGGTATTCTCCTGTAATCTGTAAGTGTACATTATAAAATAGCTCTTGACGAGTGTGTGTGTGTGTCTGTGTGTGCGTTCTCACACATATCAAGCAGGTGCATCTGCAGTGCTTAACAACAGTCGACCAGCCGCCTTTGTAGGCAGATAGAATGAACCAGAACGCACTGGTGTGTTAGACCCATCAAAGTCTGCTAACAGTGGACCTAAAAATCATTTTACTTCTCTGGAGAGCACAGAGCAGCTTTGATGGGAAAACCACCTGACCGCTGCACTGCATGTGTGTGTGTGAGTATTGCAGGCCTCCGTATGAGTGACAGGTGGCCAACAGGAAAGTATGCGCATGGTTAGACATATGGAAATTGTATTTTTTGGGGGGTGGGGTTCTGCATGCTTGTATGATGTTGGTGTAAACCTTCGTGTATGTGTGTGTGTTGCTGTGTGTGGTACTGTTGTCCTGCAGTCTGTGTAATTGCTTGGCTGGGAAACCCTTGACTTTTTGACATTTGAGCCCACAGATCTCTCTCTCTCTCTCTCTCTCTCTCTGAGCTCTGAAAGAGTGAGCTGTGAAAGAGAAGTGTACAGAACAGAGAGACAGAAGAAGAAGCTGGGAAAAATTAAAATGGAAGGATGATAAGAAGAGAAAGAGAGGACAAAGTGTTCCCTGTGCTCCCTTATGAATTCCAGAGTTCTGGGCGATTCTCCCAGGATTGGGGGTCAACCAAGTTACCAGAACCGAGAGCCAGGACAGGACTGAATGACAATGAAGCTTAGGGGAAAATACACACTGCCAGAGCACATTGGGTCCAAAGCGCCAGAGCTGAGACAATATTTAGAGGTGAATGGCTTTGGAATGCGGTGGCACAGTCCCATGAACGGAGGAGCTCCCATAAACAGGAGGAGCAGACAGGTGAAAGATATATGGAAAAAGGAGAAGGGAAAAAAAACAAATGCTTGTGAGATTCATCAATTTCAGAAAAATGCATTACTGCTGCACAAAATCAGAAAAAAGATTCACATCAAATGTGCCAGCCTCATTTTATTTCTAACCCTCTCATTGTGCCTTTGTCCAGACCTTTAAGTAATGACAGGAATTCGGAATTGTCCAAAGGTAAACACACTTGACTGATCATCCTTCATTCCCGCCATAGTTCACTGCACAGGACCCCTTTAATTAGATAAACTGCCTGTCCAAGCAGTGAAATTGGTAGCTACTGTATCTAAACGTCACCCTCCCCCCCCCCCCCCCCCCTCCCCCCCCAGTCACCAGCTCCTCTTGCTTTCTCATTTTTCTTTATTGGTACTCTGTCAAGTTTTCTCTGCAGTGTGTTGTCTAACACCTCCTTTCTTACATGTTACCCTCTTCAGGAAAGTCTCTCAGGGATCAACAGACTTTAAGTTTAGCTTAAATCATGCAATAATTACAGTGGCAAAGAAAAAAAGACAGGTAATGGTATTATACGTAGCATTACGTAGGGAGGAGGTCAGGGTTGATGGATGGTTGAACATAAGAATAAACTCCAACACAGGACATCACTGTTCATTTTCTGTTTACTGGAATCATTTACCACATCATTGTCCAATTGTAACACTATATGTACTGGGGGGTTTTTTTAGTGTACCAACTATGACTGACCCACATATATAATCACTCCTCTCTTAGCGGGTTCTGCTTAGGTTATCTGACTTTTCCAGCTCTGTTAAACTGGTTGGCTCTTTCCATCACGGTACACCTCTTTATCTCTACCACTCCTATCCACCCATCACTGGCGCCATCTTTTTCCTTCCACTACTGACTACTTGCCTTCCTTAGACCATCTGTTTTCCAAAGTCCTTATTAGTGCATTTTGACTTCAAATCGAATAACGTTCTAATGATTTCAGAAGAAAATTTGCTTCTATTTTTCTCTAAATATTTCTTCTTTGAACTTTTGTTTTCCCAGACCCATTGTCTTAAGTCTTTCAGTAATTAAACATGTATTTTACAGGCTCAAAAGTTCTTTTCATTTGAACGCTGTTTTTATTTTTAACTATAAATACAGTGGGGCAAAAAAGTATTTAGTCAGCCACCGATTGTGCAAGTTCCCCCACTTAAAATGATGACAGAGGTCAGTAATTTGCACCAGAGGTACACTTCAACTGTGAGAGACAGAATGTGAAAAAAAAATCCATGAATTCACATGGTAGGATTTGTAAAGAATTTATTCGTAAATCAGGGTGGAAAATAAGTATTTGGTCACCTCAAACAAGGAAAATCCCTGGCTCTCACAGACCTGTAACGTCTTCTGTAAGAAGCTTTTCTGTCCCCCACTCGTTACCTGTATGAATGGCACCTGTTTGACCTCATCATCTGTATAAAAGACACCTGTCCACAGCCTCAACCAGTCAGACTCCAAACTCCGCCATGGCCAAGACCAAAGAGCTTTCGAAGGACACCAGGAAAAGAATTGTAGACCTGCACCAGACTGGGAAGAGTGAATCTACAATAGGCAAGCAGCTTGGTGTGAAAAAATCAACTGTGGGAGCAATCATCAGAAAATGGAAGACATACAAGACCACTGATAATCTCCCTCGATCTGGGGCTCCACGCAAGATCTCATCCCGTGGGGTCAAAATGATCATGAGAACGGTGAGCAAAGATCCCAGAACCACACGGGGGGACCTGGTGAATGACCTGCAGAGAGCTGGGACCAAAGTAACAAAGGTCACCATCAGTAACACACTACAACGGCAGGGAATCAAATCCCGCAGTGCCAGACGTGTTCCGCTGCTGAAGCCAGTGCATGTCCAGGCCCGTCTGAAGTTTGCCAGAGAGCACATGGATGATACAGCAGAGGATTGGGAGAATGTCATGTGGTCAGATGAAACCAAAGTAGAACTTTTTGGTATAAACTCAACTCGTCGTGTTTGGAGGAAGAAGAATACTGAGTTGCATCCCAAGAACACCATACCTACTGTGAAGCATGGGGGTGGAAACATCATGCTATGGGGCTGTTTTTCTGCCAAGGGGACAGGACGACTGATCCGTGTTAAGGACAGAATGAATGGGGCCAAGTATCGTGAGATTTTGAGCCAAAACCTCCTTCCATCAGTGAGAACTTTGAAGATGAAACGAGGCTGGGTCTTCCAACATGACAATGATCCAAAACACACCGCCCGGGCAACAAAGGAGTGGCTCCGTAAGAAGCATTTGAAAGTCCTGGAGTGGCCTAGCCAGTCTCCAGACCTCAACCCCATAGAAAATCTGTGGCGGGAGTTGAAAGTCCGTGTTGCTCGGCGACAGCCCCAAAACATCACTGCTCTTGAGAAGATCTGCATGGAGGAATGGGCCAAAATACCAGCTACTGTGTGTGCAAACCTGGTAAAGACCTATAGTAAACGTTTGACCTCTGTTATTGCCAACAAAGGTTATGTTACAAAGTATTGAGTTGTATTTTTGTTATTGACCAAATACTTATTTTCCACCCTGATTTACGAATAAATTCTTTACAAATCCTACCATGTGAATTCATGGATTTTTTTTTCACATTCTGTCTCTCACAGTTGAAGTGTACCTCTGGTGCAAATTACTGACCTCTGTCATCATTTTAAGTGGGGGAACTTGCACAATCGGTGGCTGACTAAATACTTTTTTGCCCCACTGTAAGTAAAAGATGCGGAATGTGTTTTATAGACACATGATGTCCATACTCGGCAGGGAGCTTTTTCTTTTTTTTTTAATTTACGTGGTTTGTGCTACTCTGACCCTTTTTTTAATCAAAGGAGACATCTGTGAGTAAAACTCTTCATTTTGTCACTTTGCACATGGATAATTGTATTTGTCTTGTAGAGACAAATACTACACGGCAGTATTTGCAGACCTCTTTTGCACACCTTAATTTTGTGCTGTTTTTGTGATTTTTTTGACATTTAACTTTCTTCTTTCCTTCTACCTCCAAGTAGGACACTGACCTTACTGGCAGTGCAACATGATCTTAAGGCAGTCTTTCCTAAGGCCTTTTTTTCACCTGGTACATCTTTCCTCTCTTCTTGTAGCCTTGAGTTGCTTTCCTCTCCTGATCTCTTTGATTTGCTCAGACATCGTGAGTGAGATAGAAATCAACAAAACTCAATATTAAGTGAGAGTCAGAGGGAGGAAGAGCATACGAGCATATCGTCCAAACTTTCTTTTGATGCTCGGGGTTTACAGCTGCAGCTATGACATTTTCAGTAACACAGTTACCAGTATTCAAACTGTAAGTAACCTTCTTTCATTGTAATGACAAATCAAGGTGAGGCCCACAGCCATGTACAACATTTCTACACCTACATGTATAAAAAAAACAAAAAAAAACCCAAGATAAAACAAGACAATTTAGCAATTTGGGTGTGAAAAGTCTGTTTTGTATGCAAGAGTCATACCTTTTCTATCAAACTAAACCCATGGTTGCGTGTTGCTTGGCTCTCCGAATTGGTCGCAATTTTAAGCAAAGACACATCTGCATCTATAAAAATGTTTCAGCACTTCTTTCAATGAAAATCTATAGCATGTGGCACCAATTTCCAAATGTGTAGTGGGTTAACGGTTAAAAAAAAAAAACCTCATTCATGAAATCCCTGCACATAAATTTCTGTGAAAATTGGTCACAATCACCATTAAAGCTGCAAGCGGCGATGAATGGGTCTTTGTAAGGTGGAGCATGCCACTGCGCACCACACTTCCGTGGAGCAGCAATTATAAGACCTGAACTCTTATGGGAAGGTGGACTAATGAGTTACATACCACTACTTGCATCTACAATATGTTAAATGCTCAGTATGTGATGTTGCTATATACCATGTGAACCCCGTGTAAATCATATGATGTGAATGTGCAGATGCATGAGAAATCAAAAGCACATTGGACACTATGCATTTAAGTTATAACACCTTCCTGTTTTATGGTAAAAGACAGTTTTTATACAGCAACAGATTTCAATAAAACTGATGGTGAAAGTCTGACGTTTGGAAATCACACAGTTGTAGCCACTTGTAAACCAGCACATTTGCAAGACCTATAAGGCATATTTCATCACTTCTGACAAAAACATTTCTTGACCTCTGAAATGCACAAACAGTAAAACAGTATGTGTGTGTACGTTTCCAGATCTTGTTGAGGAGTGCTGCTATTAGTTTCCATATCACTGCTTCCTGTGTAAGGTCTCTTTGACCTTTTCAGAGGCCAATTGCCCAAGTCTTTCTTTATGTGTGTGTGCGTGTGTGTGTGTGTGTGTGTGTGTGTGTGTGTGTGTGCTGTACCCACAGTGTCACAGCATACCTCTGTTAGGACAGGACAAAGAGATAAGTCTGGCGCTCACAGACTAAATACACTCGTCTACTCCGTGGGAAACAAGTGTGTGTGTGTGTGTGTGTGTGTGTGTGTGTGTGTGTGTGTGTGTGTGTTAGTGTTTGATTTTATGCCGATGTTGTTTTGTTTTTTTCAACAAAGTGTTTTTATGGGTTTGGTCATTGAATGCCCTCACACACATACTTGTCGTCTCTACTTTCTTTGTGTGTCACATTCTTTAAGAGCGATTGTCTGGATGTGTGTTAATATGTGTATGTTCTTCAGTTTAGCTCAAGGACACTTAAATGCTGATAAGTTGCATGGCACAACAGACGCACATGTAGGAACCTTGGGAGCAGTCAGCCGAGATGTCTCACACGCTAACAGATAAACATACCTATATATACACATACACTCGCGCACACACACAGAAACTGACTCCTATTATTGTTATAAAATAGGCCGCTACTGGAAACTGAAGACAAATGAACATGACGTGAAAGATGAGGTGCAACAGCAATAAACAGTAGGAAGCAGTTAATGTCTGAATACACACCACAAACACACACATTAGGTGACATTCTCCTTTTCCCTTCCCTCTCTGTTAATTCACTCTCCTCTCTGTCTCTGTCCTGTCCTTGTCTTTTATGTTTCCCTCTGTTCTGTCTTCTCTCATACCACTTTCTCCTTCACTTTCTCTCTCACTCTCCTGTCCTTGGCTCTCATCCCTTGATCCCTGTTCTGTCTGCTCCTATTATCATCCGTAGCTTTTTTCCTTTTTTTTGCATCTGTGTGCCTTTCCTGCTTTATCTCCAGATACAACTGCCATCCTCTAAGAGGCTTCACTGCACTGTGTGCTGATTTATTACAGGAACAAAGGTTTGTGTAGATGTATGCGTGACTGTGGAAAAATCTTTGGGTTTTATTCATTTAATTAAATAAATAAATAGTGAGAAATAGGTGTTGGAGGAGAAAACACAAGACACACAGCAGAAATGAGACAGAACAGTTTCATTAAACTGAAAGACTTCACTAAAAGATTAAAGGAAAAATCTTTGTTATCAGGAAGGTTAAGATCTTGAGTACACACCCCAAAAATCTAAAATGTTTTTTTATTTTATGTTCAGTGTATTAATATTCACAACTGGATGTATAATTTTTTCTCTTCATTTTCTCTGACTGCCACGCCCGTCCTTACAGTTACACGAGCTTAACTAAACCTAACTAAATTAACAAGATTGGGGCTCACTGTAAGTTTGACTTGTAAGTCTGCATATCTGTTAAAACTTTTAAAGCTTTAAAAACTGAATTACATTGTTCACAAAATAACAAAAAAACATTTAATTTAATTTAAATTGAATTAAATTAAATGGTTTAAGCTCGAACAGTCAGGTAGATGTACATTAGGTGTCTATTCTACACATGCGGGATTTCCTTCTATCTAAATTTTCTAATCTGACTGTTTTTTTGTTTTGTTTTTTAAAGTAACATTTTTTTCACCTTCTCCCTTATTCACAGACTTCACCACACAGGTAGCATGTTTTACTTGGCAGGGGTTTTTTTTATTTTGGACATGACCACAGTTTTTTTTAAACTATGTTAAGTAAATAAATCAATCATTTGGATTTAGCACATCACCAGAAATTGCAGATCAATTTTGGAAAAATGGAAGAGTACCTAGTTCCACCCTCTCAGCTGTGAAGGTTTTTTGCTTTTTGTTATTTTAGCAACAAACTAACATTTTACTTTTTTTTTTTTTTGTCCTTTTGTTTCTTTCATTGAATATTTTGTTTGTCATTTTCCTCAGTAACAAAAACAATATTTAATGCTTGGCTTTGAAATTGAAGGACAGACAAGTTAAAGTGATTTGTTGAACAATTTTGACAGAAGACATATGGAAGACAGTGAAAGACAGGAAAACAAAATATGGAAAATCGAGGGAATATCCTTTAATAGGATACATACAAAGGCTACATACATGCCAAGATATAAATAAATAACGAATAGACACGGGTTCGGATTCACACAATCCTTAAAACAAATGAACTAAAAACAACAACAGAAAGGCAGCTGGATGAAGGGATTGAATGGGAGCGCTGGGGGGAAAGGAAGAAGGTACAGTAAATGCTGGGTGGGAGTGTAAGGAGATAGAGGCGAGGGTAGGCTGAATGGGGTTTTAGGGAGGATGGGAGAATATGAATGTGTGCAAAGGGGATAAGAAAGTGACCCAAAGGGGAAGAATGGATGCCAGATGGATCAGCTGAGCGATTGGGACAGAAAGCGATAGAGAACAGGGAGGCGATAGAGGAGAGACAAATAGATGCAAAGGTACCAGGGATGGGTATCGACACTGGTGAAGACTGTGAACTTGTGCCAGACATGATTAAAGTCTCGGCCAAAAACCCTTAAGCATGGGTAAAACTCTTTGCTGAAGTCTGTGCGCTAAAGGGATGAGGGGGTGGGTTAGTAGGATAAAGAGTAAAAAGAGAGAAGACGAGCAAGAAGGTGAGAATCCTCTCGGGGGGCAAAATAGGCTTATGTAAGGCCGAGAGACATACGAGAGTCATCACTATTTACTTCTGTTTAAATGCACTCACGTACACACATGCAGACCCACTGACACACCGGCCAACGTCCCAGACATTTCCCCTAAGTATATGAACACAATGACACACTCAGACAAAGGCCAGAGTCTGAGGAACGCACTCTTTGTGAACAGAAATGCTGATACAGAGAGAGAGACAAGAACTAGAATATAAATCCACAGCAAGATAATAAGAGGGATAATGCAATAATAACAAGGGAACAAGAAGTCCATGGAGATTAACATTAAAATGCAGCCTTTGGTCAGGGATTTGGTGCTCCGTCAGATAACTGGCTGAAGATAAAGATATTCAAAGGCTAGAAAATGTTGAATAACACATTAGAAGGTTAACAGCTCAGTCGTGTAGAAGAAGAAGGAGTACCACTGTTGTTAGGAGGGAACATATAGTCTTTTTAAAGAATTTCTGCAACACCGCTGATATCACTCCACAAAGTGATCAGCCAAAAACCAGAGCATATTGGTATTATATATGGGTATTAGTTATATACTAGTTATTTATTTTTGACTAGGTTTTGAAGTATAAAAAAAATGTCTTCCTTGTTTAAATTCTTACTAATGGTCCTACCTGATTTCCTCACAGGCACAGCAGATTTGACGGGGGAAACAGAGCTGTTGTTAAATCGTTAATCCCGTCGTAAACTGGCACA
Organism: Neolamprologus brichardi; assembly: GCF_056152115.1. Taxonomy (NCBI): domain Eukaryota; kingdom Metazoa; phylum Chordata; class Actinopteri; order Cichliformes; family Cichlidae; genus Neolamprologus; species Neolamprologus brichardi. The sequence goes on from NC_142123.1 coordinate 8,139,325, forward strand.
CCTGCAAAAGCCTTAGCGAGAGGGAAAAAGAGAAAAAAAATGCGGGTGTAGCTGTTAAGACCAGGTCTTAATGATGGGCTTTGAATCCTGCAAAATCCCACAAAAATTCACCAGATTGCAGCAACTAAATCTCTAGCACAGTCCTCACCTGCGCCATAGATTTAGTTAATCCTGCAGTTTAACTACATGCGTAAAGTTTCGGCGACGGTTCAAAAGCACAAATTTTGTTTGACAGTTTTTAAGGAACACATATTTGATTTAACTGAATTTGACTGAAACTGTTTATTTAGTTAAAAGGCAGCTATACAACAAAATATACAAGCCAGCGAGCACTGCGACGTTCCAACAGAACATTTCCATCAGAGACAAACAAACACCGACATCTTTTAAACATCAAATTTCAAACGCAAACACGCTGCCATCTGAACAGCAGACCCTCACAGAGCCTAAAATTAGCCACAACAGGAGTGAATGATGTCACTCCTCGTACATCAGGGAACGCTGTTCATTAGTTACTGAGCCCATGTGGAGCACTGTGAATAACATGAAAGAGAAGCTAGATGATGATTATCAGAAATGGCCATCACATCCATTCACTCGCTTTCTTCATATATATATATATATTCTTTTTCTCTGTCACGCACTCACGGACTATATTTATCTTATCCAAAGGCTGGTAGATGGAAAGATAGCAAAGACCAAATGCATGAAATTACAACAGAAAGAGGTTGTTGTGATGAATAGCAGTGAGCTCACCCATTTACTTTTGTCAACAGTGAAGTCACCACTGAAACACAACTGTCAGCTGATGACAAAATAACCACATGTCTCGTGGCGAATGACAAAGTAACACCCAAGATGAATTAAAGGTGTGAGCTTGTGAGGAAGGAAGTAATTATTCTGAACTGGTCATTTTGGACGATACAGTCTCTTGCCCTTGTAAACATGATGACTTACTACCAAACAACTTCAGTTTGATTACGAGGGAAGCCAGAGATAAGGGTCCTACAAATCTCCCACATTATCCCGCATTTCAGAGTGATCTGGGCCGCTTATTAACCAGAGCCGCCCACTTCATTTGTGACCCATGAGACCATCATTTCTTCCATATGACCTCAGCAAATGGAGAAAAGAATGATTCATTTCAAGACATCCAAAGGGTCTTTCTGTCTTCTTCTATAATCTCTCAAAGTCGCTCTTTTGCTGGTTGCATCCTGTCACGGAGAGAGAAGAGTGTGTGTCCTTGTGCATATGTGTCATATTACGCTCACCACATAAAGGTGAAAGCAGCTTTCGATTCTAAAATTGAATTCCAGATGAGAGATTTGTAACAGCTTAACAAGACCTCATAACAGCCATTTCCTTTCGGAGTTTGATGGGCCAGAAAATTTGATCCAGACCCAACCAAACACCAACACCTCCTGTATGAACCTGTGTGGCAGCATACCGCTTTTAACGAGCCCTATCCAAAGGAATAATTTCCAATTAGTGTCATAATAATACTTTTTTATTATCTCAGCATGGCAAGATCATCACGTTAGCTCGATAGCCTGACTGCAGTGTCTTTTAGCAGCAATGGCAGAAAGAAAGAAAGTAAGAAATAAGGAGCATAAAGTAGTTAAACAGCTTTTGTGCAACAAAGAATTGGGTTCTCACTAATTGGCATTGCATGATATTAAACTCTGACACAAAGCCTCAGAGATAACAAACAGTGGGAGGTACCTAAAAAGTGAGAGTTCCTTTAAAGCTTAACTTCAACAATTATGTCATCGAAACCGCTTAATTAGAAGGGAAAAGCATGAATAAACCACAAATGCCGTTATAACTGTTCCCTGACGAAAAATTGTGTGAGGACTCCACTGTATAAGGCGTGATCTAAAACTTATGAGACTCTAGTCATAAAAATACTACAGCTTATTTAAGTTTAGACGATCTCCTCTTCAATCCTGTCTTTTAGAGCACCTCTGGGACACTTTTGGGTGTTGGACTCCGCCAGACACAGTTGAGCAGCAGAGGGTTTCTGCTGTGGTGACCTCCAGCTTGCACTGAGGTAGGTCGCAACTGAATGTAAAGTGGCAGGAAGGAGAGTTAGCACCTCCAGTTCTGATTCCGGTTCTCAGCTGGAAAAGGGTGGAGGTCCCATTCTGGATATATGATGAGTTGGTCTTCCAAGTGGAGGAGTTTAAATATGTCAGAATCTTGTTCACAAGTGAAGAGAGAGTGGAACAGGAGACTGACAGAGGGATTGATACGCTGCTAGCTGCTATGCAAATGCTGTAGTGATCTGTTATGGCATACGAGAAAGATGCAAAGCTGTTGATTTACCAGCCGATCTATGCTCCAACCCTCATCTATGGTCACAAGCTCTCAGAGGTTGGAAAGCTGTGGAAATGAGCTTCCTCCAAACGGTGCTTATATTCTCCCTTAGAGACAGAGTGGAGAGCTCAGTCACTTGGGAGGGGCTGATACCGGAGCTGCTACTTCTCTACATGAAAAGGAGCCAGGAGGCATCCTGGTCAGATGCCTGAACCACCTCAACTGGCTACTGACGTAGTTCAACAGCCAGTTCAGGCATCAGACCGGGATAGTTCCTGGATGCCTCCTAAATGAGGTGTTTTGACGATGTCCTTCCAGTAGGAGGCCCCAGGGCAGACTCAGGACAGGCTGGAGAGATTATCTCAAGGCCAGCTTGTGTATCCCTGTGTCTCCATGTTATATTGTCTGCTATCATACCAGTATAAATTTTCATGTGATATAAAAAAGGCATATCGCAGTTTCATTGCTTTGGTTGTTAAGTGATGACATCCCAACCCTGCTTCTGGGTCCAAGGTACTACTGGGTTCATTGAGGCAGCTGTCTTTTTAATGCGTTGTAATTCTTTGTATTGTGTTTTATTGATTATAAACAAGCCTCTAAAATTACTCAGTGGTTATTGTCTGCCTCTTTGGCTTTTTATTAGCACTATTCCCATGCAACACTACTGCAAACCTCATTTTTCAAACGCTTAAGGTGTACCTACAGCACATCAGTTCACAGTTTACCAAACATCAAATATCTGAACACTGCAGGAAAGAAACACTCTGAGGCTCGCTAGGATTTCAATTGAGAGATGAAGCTCAGGATTACAGATTTTTCATACGGAGCAGCAAACTAAAGACTCATGATGAATAGTTTGATCTGTTTTCACCGTCCTCTTCCTGCCATATGATTGAATTTTCTCTGCCGACTGGGGAGCCTCAAATTAACTTTTATTGAGGGGAAAAAATAACACTCCATCTTCACTGTGCTAATGCTTCACTGTATATTACCACAGCTTTAGCTCAGTAGGTAGCCACCAAGTAATTTTGATATGTCAGCTGGCCCAACTTCAGTAATTCTACAGATACTGCTGCTGTTTTTTTACACCCTTATTAATGTCGAAAGTGATAGCAAAGCTGTATATTTTAGCGTTTTAGAAATATTTTAGTCAGAATACAGCACATCATCTTTAGATGGAAACTAGCGAGCTAACCTCTAAGTCAGTTAAACCTTGTAAATCCTGTTTTTCAAAGATTCTTGGATGTTAAACTTTATTGAAACACCTGTGAGCACAGCCACACTGATCCTGTAATTGGAGACTAAAAAGACAGTTTTTGACTCTCTGTGATCCCACAGTGTTTGTTTGATTTTGGAAAGTGAAGAAGCATTTGGACCCGGAAATGGCTAATGATGTCAAAATTAAGAAGCAGATAGAAACACCATGCATTTACATTCCCTAGTTCACTAAACAACCATAAGCCCAGACACATGCGAGAGCAGGAGCAACGTGTCAGCCACCGATGAGGATTTAGCATCTATAGTGAAAAGTAAGCTAGTTAAACAACCTGCAATAAAGCACCGTACTTTGAAAAATCTGAAATAAATCTGAAAAAGGCTGTTATCACTAAAAATAGAAACAAGCATATTTCAACACTTAGGGTAAAAAAAACCCAAAAAAAAATAGATGAGTGCAGTCAAGCTACGAAGAACGAGTCGCTAGCAGCTGCCAATATGTGTCGTAAGACAGAAAGAGCAATCGGTGGATGGAAATTACAGCACTCTAATACTACTGCTGGCACCTTGTTTCCGTAGATTAACACTTTGTAAAGAAGGATGGAAAAAAAATTATTTATTTACCCTCATAAATGCAGTTATTGTCATTACAGCAAAATGTCTTGAAATATTGTGATATAATATCGAAAGTATACCAACAGTGCGTGGTCATAATGGGACTTCCACAGAGCAATCTGAACACAGCACCACAGACCTGGAAGTGGTCAAAAGGTGCAGAAAGATCGTTTTTCTTTTTAATTGGTGAAACTTTTGAATCGCACTTCTTCAGACTTGATGATCAAAATGTAACATTTAAGTAGGTTTAAGGAATGGATGTTTAGAACAGAGATAACAAGTTATGTGTCTTACGTGCACGTTGGTTTTCTCACATCAAACTTTTTAGCTAGACTTACAATTAAGCTGAGATTTTTTTTAAATTCCCATTTTCTCTCATCAGCCCGTCTTCTCCCACCATGTGTCCCAACAATAGCCTCTCTGTCCTCATCTCCCCCTGTCATTTCAAATTGTTGCAACTTTCTTTTGTTCTCTTTAACTTCTCGCCTTGCTTTCGCGCTTGCACCTTTTTGCCTTTCCTTCCCTGCTGGTTTCATTCTTTCTTTGATTACCCTGCATGGCAAGTTTTTTTTCCTTCTTTTATTTTCTTTGATCTTTACCTGCTAATCTCTTCCAGAAGGGATATGCTGGCTGTTTTTTCACATTTTGAGATCTGGATTTTGGATTAAATTCTCCTAGCCTAGTGTGATTCAAGCAGGTAGAGAGAGCATCGACATTGGCCAGCGCCTGCTCTTCATGCCGTGTGGCTGAAATTTGAAACACGGGCTGAGCATTCGTCCAAAAGCTGTAATAAAAGCAGATGGAATTGGTTATGTCTGAGTAATTATTGCCTGTGGTGGTTTAAAGTCCAGCTGGAGAAATCACGCTTTAATGTGAAGTTCCTAGAGAAAGATACAATAACTTGCTAAGTAATTTACTATTTTTGTACTTCAGGTTAACACATAAAAGAAAATAATTAAAGCATCAAGGCAATACAAGTGATGATTTTCCTAATTTCTATAACTCAAACATATAAATGTCAAAGGTCAGAGGTCTAATGATCTGTTCTTAGCCAAATCTCCATCTGTGCAGTGCAGCGTGCTTGTGCCTCCAGTGTTTTGATCTGCTGCTTTGCTCCAGCTGTTCTTCTTGATCTCAGCTGTTAACTTCAAAACTTGTCTGTTCTTTTACAGTCTGGTTTTTCCCAGTAGGGCTGTTCTTTGGTTGCTTGTGTTTGGTTTAATTCTGTTCAGTTTTGTTAGTCTTATTTACTGAAAATATTCTGTGGTAAAACAAAGGTCGCTCTTTATGATCTTGGATTGTTTCCTCAGCATAGAGAGCCTATAAATTACGAAATGCTTATAGCTCCTTGCCAAGGACAAATCATTTGGATCTTCTTTTTTGGTAAATGGTAAATGGACTGGTTCTTATAGAGCTCCTTTCTATTCTTACTGAGCCCTCAAGCACTTTTGGCCACCTGCACTGTGTTACCTGAAAAACCGAACATTAAAAAGTGCTACAATGCAAACCAAAATAAATATCTATTTAAGTTTGAAGGTCCTCATCTATGCGTGCTTTGCCAGCTTGTTCCATACTGTTAGCTGCTATGTTTAGCTGATCCTGTTCTGGAGAAATTTCACAGTCAGCAACCTTTCACTAACCTTTCTCCTCCCTGTTTCATCCGACCGGCTCTTTTCCTGGTATCTTCCCATCAGGGAAGCCACTTTGTCTTTGCCAGTATTTTCCATGATGTGAGCAGTGCTGCTCTCCTCTGGAAACTACTCACTCAGCATCCTCTGCCTCACCCTTCTTTCACCCCGTGTCACCGAGCGGTGGAAACAAAATAATTAAAGCAACTGTAGTCGGGGATATTTTTGGCATTTTGGACTTTTTGGTCAATTTTAACTGCGTGTGGAATATCTCAAATTTAGAGTGACAGCAGTGTAAATTACTATAAATGTTGGGTCTGTGTTTCCACGAGCCCCGCTAGTTTAGAGACTTATTCATCATGAAGAAAACAAGACATAACAGAACATCTTCAACCCGCTAGCGAGGGAAGTCTTTGGTCAAGAACCAGCTCTTGGAGCTCACGCTCCTAACCTGTCTCCAGCCCAAAGTCCTTCAAAGAGCAGCTCGCTGGCAGCTATTTATTGACAACGGTTACAATACACAATACAACACAAGCACCTCCCACCTTAAAACCCCCCAATGGTTCTAAGACAAGGCACTATGTGTGTGTATGTGTAGGCATCTGTATGCATGTGCAAGAACGTGTGTGTGTGTGTGTGTGTGTGTGTATGCATGTGAGAATGTGTGTGTGTTTGAGAATGTGTGTCTCTCTGACTTCCAACTGTTTCTAACAACATCCTTAGTCATAAAATGGTAATCTCCCCCACACCCAATATATGGTTCAATTCCTGTATTGGTTCACCATGCACAACATAGTGAAGCCATACAAAGGGCAGGAAGCTTACCAAACATCAAACAGAATCTTCACAAGGGATGTGTCTACAATAATGCTCCCCCAGCACAGAGTGGCTGGAGAGGTGGTCAGAGGCAAAGGAACGTCTTGGTCCTATAGATTGAAGGGTTTACAAATTTAAGAAGCACAATGACAACATTCAACAATTAGACTTAACAATAAACTACAAGTTTGCAGATGTTACAGCTCAGAGCTAATGAGGATTACAAGAGACAGTTTAATGTGTGAAAGCCTAAAACGAAGTAGTTCTCGTGTGGAACTTTAGATGAATCATTCATGGATTACTGGGTGTAGCATACTATAAATCTCCACTTATAAGGAAATCATCCAACTCTAACTACCTGTCTCCAACTGACAAATGCGCAGTAAATGTACATGACATTGTAAGATGACCTTAACCCTCACCCTAATCTGTTGTAGTACAGTGGTATTTCACACTCCAGTAATTGGAGATCCAGAACTTGTCCAGTCAGCAGCTTCAACAAAACCTGTTTTTTAAAAAAATATATGAATGTTTCCCTACTTCCTCCTGAAAGTGTGTGTAATCACACGTACATTTGTGCACGTATACACAAAAGTCTGTGTCCTGTGTCTCCTCCATCACTTACAGATTCTCTTCTCCAGTGAGCCCAGCCCAGCCCAGCCCTACCAGGGAGTTCACCCCCCACCCCTCACTCTTTCCTGTGCAAAGTGTCTCTCTGTTCTGCATATTTAACTTTGCAGATGTTTTGGCCGAAGTCGGGTATTCCATCATTATGCTTTTCTTGGATCTTTATTTTCAACCTGTTAAGCTCGTTCCTTGTTTTTTTTTTCTTCTGTCATTTTTTCCATTTCTTTCTCCTCTTTTCTTCCATCAGGCTAAAGCTACACTGAGCATAGTGAGAGCTTCGGGTGCCACTTGCCACACTTGGACTCAAACTGCTGTTTAGGCTCACAAATCAAAGTGACTGGTTTAAAAGTTGCATCCTCATGTTGTTTTAAACATGACAGATCATGAGTGATTTATAATACTCACATGCTTTTGCCTGTGTCTGACCCCCTGTGATTCTGGCATCAAATCCTGCTTTTTCTTTTGTAGCACAGCATAACACGAACAAAGTACCGTGGTGAAGAAACTGTAATGACAATTTCCCGAGAATACCATGAAGGGTTCACAATTTCTCCCGAAGTATGAATCAGCCTTTCCTGTCCTTTATTTTTTTCGTCTGTCTGGTTTCTTTTGCTCTCTCCTTCTTTGGTCAACCTTCCAGAGTTCATGTTTTTCTGTTTATTTTTCTCACTTTAACTCGATGCATCACTGTTATCATTCCTAACCTGTTAAAACAGCGATAGACAAATACAGACATGACCTCAGTCTTCTTTCTCTTCTCTCTTCTCTGTTTGTTCCTTTTTCCAACATCCTGGTTCCCATTAATCTGACTTAACTTTATGATAACACACTTTTTTCCCCAACCTATCACTTAAAATTAACACATATGCCATCCTTGGTTCTTACAGGATGTCGGTTTGAGTGTTGCCAGTTGTTTGATGGTGCTTTTTTAATTTGCTCTCACCTTATAAACATTGTTTCCAAATTCTTGTAAATTTCGAGCACGTCTCTGTTAAACCTGCATTTACTGGCATAGCACATCCACCACCCCCCATGACTAAAGCGTGCCCGTTCCACCCATTAACAACAATGGTAATATTTCCCCTTTCTGTGAATTTCCCCAAATTCTTTTTCTTCCATTTCTGTCATATTTTCCTTTGTTCACCCCAGATATATCTATTTGAGTTTGACCAGTGACCATGTGTTGACTATTACAGGAGTGAGTCATGTCCATTTGGTTCCATAGTAAAAAACTTGTTTTTAAATGGGTGAATTATGAGTCCTAAAGTTACAGGGATATAGTCTGTTTAAACTTCGGGGCTCTCTTGAGTATGAAAAATGCAGTGCTGAAATCAGGCCCTTGGCTGGATGAATGGATGGATGGACTAAAAGACATAAAATGTAACTGAAACTATGAGATTTAAAAAGGAAAAACAAACAGACTCATGAAAAACCCCAATATTAGATGCTATTCACTTGTGACACGGTTGGTTTTGACTATATCACAGCAGTTTGTGATGCAGTTGTGACCCGTTGATTTGCATTACTGGACAGCATTTTCTCTGGGATTTTTTGTGTTCTTCAAATTTCCCAAATGCAATTTTTCAGCAGGCCGCTCCTACATGTTCTTATCAAACAGCATGAAAAAGTCTGCATTTGGAGGCGTGGTGGGGCACGAGTTAACCTATTAAGCCCCAACGCCTAACCGATCTCCTGCCTTTTGCCCCCGTATCTGTGGGCGTTGGGGCTTAAGAGGTTGAATTGAATTAATTTGTGTTCAGTTTTAACAATGAACAGATAATGAGGAAGACAACGACGGCCAGTGCCCAACACCTGCTTCAGGCTCAGCATGGAGGGAAGACAGAACTCTGGGTTTGTTAAACCAAAACATCTGTTTCAGTTAATTCTCTAATAAAGAGTTTTTCTCATCTCAGGGTTAACAAACTTAGAGGTTTGACTAAACACCACACCTCTTGTTAAAAAGTGTGCTACAGCGTGGATGTAATAATAAGCATGAGGCTTTAAAAAGCACATGCTTGCTGCCTGATTTGAAAGCTTGCACACAGACCTGAGTGCGCACACACATGCAGACACACTCATGTATGTGATAACTGAATATTTTATGCCGAGGGAATTCTTTCCTGCAAAAATCCACGCGTGCATTTACAACTGAACAACGACCCCTGACATTCAACAAACAATCTTACAAATAAATAATTCCATCTCGACTTCAGAGAAAGTGAGCATGTGTGTGTGTGTATGTGTATGTGTGTGTGTGTGTGTGTGTGTCCCTCTGTAGCAATTTTAATCCTGTTTCCTTTCCCTTCGATAAGGGTGACTTCCTTGCTGTATTGCCCTCAGCCCAGTTTCACATTTTCCCCGTTTTCAGCTCTGAAATCACTTCTTCATTGCACCTCTAACCCCACTCTTACTTCCCTTACTTTGACTCTTTCAGCTGTACAGGTTTGAAAAACTTCTTTTTACTTCTACTTTCCATTCCATCATTCAGCCTGTAACCCGCTACCCTTTCAATGATGTATACTCCTGTATCTCTACCACTTCCACATTCAAGGCCAAGGCTATATTTGTGCTGCATGTAGAGCAGACATAAATTAATGATTAAATCACATTAATACACGGGAATGGTGGATACATGTTTGACTGCCCACGTCTCATTTGATAAATTCATCTTTTTTAAGGCTCTCTTTTCCGTGAGGCTTCAAAGTTGGACTGCCACTCACTTTGCAACTACATGATTAGCAATGACTAGCAGAAGAGGAAGCCTCGAGTAAACTCTGACTGGAAATCAGAAACAAAAAGAAGGCGCTGGTTTGCTTAAAGTTTTTTGTAACGGTGTAGTGAAGACAACCTCCGTCTGCCTCTGTTGCTACGAAACGTTTCACATAATTGACCTTGAATAGAGACACTGCTGCAGTGAGAGCGCTAACACAGACATATGTATAAGCAGGTGTCCACAATGCATGCGTGCTCAGTAATGTTCATTCAGTGTTAACTGCCCATCGCAAAAAGAATGAATGACCTGTGCAGGTGTAGATATTCAGACCGCACACGATGTTGTATTTGGGAAGATGAAGTACTAAATTGTGTGTTTTCTTAAAATAGAAGACTAGAAGAGGATTTACTGCAACATTAATGTCAATAATCAAAGGACTCAATGTGTAGTTTTCAGATGTAATTGTTTTTTTAACCATTAGCATACAAAACAGGTCGCAGTGACCTGCTAGAAAGAAATATTTTAGATGGAAAGTTACACTTTACAGAGAGAAGGAAACAAAGTCAGCACTTAAAGTAGGCTGAACAACACAAAGAAAACTTTACGTTTAGATCCAAATGTAAAGTCCGAAAGTCAAGTTCATAACAAAGGATTAAATGTGATTAATCAGATCTGAATTCTTACAGGCAACAGGCAAAAATGTTGCAGGCACAGAGCTAAATACATAGATAGATACCAAGAACAAGACTAAGGGGAAGGACAGCACCATCTATGCACACACGTAATTGGGAATTGGGAACAGAAGGGAAATGACACAGCTAAACTGAATCAAGACAATCACAGGGGAGGAAGTACAACTCAGAACAAGGCACAAGAGACAGCGAACTATCAAAGTTAAACCTTAAATAACCCAGAAGATAACCTGTAAACACAGAGACAAGGAACTCACAGTAAAACATGATACCGAGGAATATGTGGGAGGCAGGAATCATAATTAAATAAAGGAAAAAAAACTGTGAAGTATTACCAGAACCAAGGCAGGGACCCAAAATAAAACCAACAAAAGAATCAAACCCTCAAACCCCATAAGAGTATGAACTATAAATATTAGAATAAAGACAAACAGCAAGCCAGACTCAGATATTTTAGCTGAGGACACAAACTGAAAAAAAGACCAATCCCATCACATGTGCATAATGCTCATACAGGAGGAGGAGGTCCACCAAAATCTCCCTGAACCTGTCTAGTACAAGCTCAAGCACCAATGGCAGCAGCAGTAATCATATCTATAGTAATACAGATTAATCAATTACATTAATGTCAAGCCATTGTGTATCAAAATATACAAAAATGCTGTGTTTGTTTTATTTGAATTTATTTATTTGTTTTTAAATTTTCCCTTGTATTCAGTATGACGCTCCAGTTGAGACTGACCGGTTAAAAACGGTGAGTATTAACTGCTGTAGGGAAATCAGACAAAAGAGAAAATACTCTTAAGTAATTTTCTATTCAAGGCTGTATTGTTAAATCTCCTTCATCCAGACAAGCTGCACTGTATTTGTTTCAGCAGTTTCTTTGTTAGAGAAGAAAGAAAGAAGTCAATGAAGGTTCTTATTTAGAGTGAAGCCAAGCAGGCACTTGTGACCTAATGTGCCCTCCACTGTAGGCTAAATGGTACTGAAGGAGTCTTTGAATTATTCTCCTACTCAGGCAGCCTCAGAAGTAAAAATACCGCATACCAGGAGCGCCAAATAGCCAACCAACTCATCCATTTTTTAAACTGGAAGAAATTTCAAGGATGCGATTTGTCAGGATCTACATGTGGTCGATAACCATCTGCTTGCTCTGTGCTCCTGTTGTGTAGCATCCGGGGGAGGTCTGACCCTGAGCTCCTGCTCTCACCCTTTAAACACACATCTCTGATTCTCCTTTATCACACGCTGTTTTCCTCTCCTGTCGTCGCTTTCGCCTCTCCACTCTCTCTTTTCTGTTTTGCTATTCAGTCTGCAGTTCTGCTCGGCTAAGTTTCCTTTCCAAACAAACAGCGTTCATTTCTGCAAAGAACCTTCGCCTATTCAAGGTGTGTGTGCGCCCTGCTCTGAGAGAGGAAGAGAGCAGTGAACCGCAAATGGCTCACAATATGTCCAATTAGTAAAAGCTACACCTGCGTGCATTCGTGCTTTCATTGTTACTGTTTTTGTGATTATTTTACAGCAAAACAGGATTTTCTGATCCTTTTAGGATGCCAAACTTTACTGTTTATAGACTGAAGTCTTAAACACAGATGCTTTAAAGGAGCAGGCGAAGATTCAGAACTCAGATTCACTGGAAGTGATTGCATTACACCACACACTGAATTCCTGGGTAACAGATGGAGAAGCTCAAATCTGAAGTTGAGCTAAACTCTTGTGAAATTCTGACCGAGCCTCCAGTGAGGTCCAGTGAGAAGAAACGGCCCGTTCTCATTTAAAAAGCATCTACTGGTGGGCAATATAGTAGCATAAAAATGATATCGCAATACTACACCAAAAAAATTAACAAATACTGAACCACCGATAGAACATACCATAGTATTATCAAAGACGACATGATACAGCTACTATGATGCTTTTTAAGGGAAAGTCATGGCGCACTGGTGAGCTAAACCACTGCCATATGGACACTGAAGGACCTCAACACATTGCTTAAACATCATTTTTCTTTCAACATGCAAAGTATGGCTCTGCAGGTTTGACCTGCAATAAATTTAACCAACTGTATTTAAGTATCAAAGGCTTACCAAGCAGCAAAAAGAAAGAGATGGTAAAAAAACAAAAGAAAATAGAGCAGACTGCCACCCTCCTAATACCTGCTGTATTGGCTACAACATCACAAGAAATTCCAGAGCACTCTTTTCTTTTTCTTTTTTTAATAACATTTAAAATGCCTTTGTTCTCACGGCACAGTCATTTTTTAACCTGGAAGAAGTCCTACACATTTTGATGTACAAGTTTCCATCAGGGAGTTAAACAGATTTCATTAAAGCACTGGAAACCTTCTAGTGGCGTTCTACTAATAGCACCTAGAGTTAAAGTGGATTATTCCACCAGTGATGCTCCCCAGTAAGAATCTTCAAAACCATATGGAAAGAGGCTTCTGGTCAATTCCAAAAGCTAGGTAGTGTCTATTTCAACTGGTGGAACATCACTGGAAAAGAACCATTGTTTCATGATGAACGCTTGCACGACAAAACACCCTGAAGGTTTTTAGCTTAAACATGAACTTGCCATTAGAATAAAGGTGCCTCTTTAAATCTCACTGATAATGTTAATTAAGATCAGATCTGATTAAAGGATCCTCAAGAGGTGGATGGGCAGGATGAGGCACCACGGGCAGGTTTGTGTTATGTACCACAGTGAAAAGATAACAGAGCAATGGCCACCTAATAAATAGGCTCCCTCTTCAGGTTCTTGGGGGCTATCTTTTTGTGATGATTATGTTCTGAACCATCATTTTAAACCGATCTAAGTTCACTAAGGAGAGATCACTTGGAGGAATTTGAACCTGATTTATTGAGATAAAGAAATTAATGTACGACCCATGATGGCAGAACAGAATCCCAGCGGTGATAAGATTTAGGACAGAATCCCCTGGAGTCTAAACACTGTTGGTGGTGAAGATGAAGACTGAGGAGGTGTCTGTGAGGTGGAGATGGGTAGGAGGTGGGTTGCACAAACAAGAGTCTGAAAGGGAGAATGACAGAGAGCACAGATTTAAACCATGGAAAGTGGAGGCTGATTGGCCCAAAGAAGGCGAACAGCAAGATGATTGGACAAGAGTAATGATGGCAGTATTGAGATTGACAGCGTGGGAAAGAGGTAGGGATGTAGAGAACAGAAAAGCAGCCTAACGCATAGGAAAGCAGGCGGATGAGTAATTACAGATCTTCTTTATTGATCTTACACATAAATGGAAAACTGTATCAAGTTAGAAAACATCTTCTGAATACAAAGAAATGCTTATCTTCCCTCCACATTCCAGCTGTGTGCCACACATCTTTTGCTGTCAGGGAAAAAACACACCCAAAGGATTCACCTGTGCATCTTTAATTACAGCTCCTCTAGTCAGCCTTCTCTCTCCGCTGACCCCCAGATATATGTTTAGGAACTGATACATCCTTTAACATGGGGTACTGAGGTTTATTAATGAGGAGTACGCACTGGATGCAAATTGTAAAACTCAGAAAAGCCCAGAAGCCCACTCTTTCTGTCACAGAACCTTTTTCTCAGAGCATTTTCTTCTCACGAAATCTGTATGACTACCAGTTCCCAATGAAGCGTTGTACTCTGTCTCCTTTGATATTTAAGGTCAATATTTGTGAAGATGGGAGATTGCTGAACGCTATCATTAGTACCGCATCAAAAAATACAGCCTCCCTTGCATTTGCATTGCAGTGGTCTAAAATTTCAAGTACAGTAAGTATGTAAGAGCAAAGAGGAAAGAGTTGGAAAGAATCTGACAATCTGAATGTTATACGTTTAAATGATATCCTGATTTCCTAAGCAAGAAACCACACACTCACTGGTAAGTCTGCTTTGGTTTGGCATCACTCCTTATGACTTTAAATATAGGTCAGGCACTTCTAGCAGAGTCAGCACTGAGTTCGCTCTATCCCACTCTCTCACACACACACACACACACACACACACACACACACACACACACGCACACAGATTTCTGGACTTAATGGCGATGGAGTGGACAGGCCCTCCTGTGTAAACATGTGTCACGAAGCACTTTACATCAAGATTCATGTCAGGTTATTTTTCCTCCTATACTTTTCTCCCACTGCGACAGCTCGCTGTACACATAGAGTCCTGCTGGCCTGGCAGGATTAAGCACCGAGGGATTTGAGCAAGCTTAATTATTTCTATAAGAACTCCAGAAAAGTAGTGTGATTACCTGATTGGAAACTACTTTTTGGGCCAAACAAAAACAGCCAAAATGTCATTTTCCAGGTGTGCATGTGATGGTTCTGGCAACAGTCTCTGAATCAAAATGTCACTCTCTCCAACATGGGCGTGTTTCTCTTGTGTGAGCATTCATCCAAGCTGGCTATGACCTCTGATGCAGACTCTTCTGTAGGCTCGGCTCTGATTAACACTGACTATTCTGAACTGTCTACTTTGACTAGGAAGTTGCTGGTTGTTGTTTTCACTTTTTATTACAACTCATAATTTACCCAATCCTTTACTCTCACATATTATGGCTCAGTTGCACTATAGTAAAAATAGGAACTAGGAAAAATGGCCCATCTTCTGCTGGGGACAGGAAGAGACTGAACAGGCTGATCCGAAGGGCCAGCTCTGTTCTAGGATGCCCTCTGGACCCAGTGGAGGTGGTGAGTGACAGGAGAATGGCAGCTAAGCTGTCATCCCTGTTGGACAACATCTCCCACCCCATGCAGGAGACTCTGACAGCACTGAGCAGCTCCTTCAGTGGGAGACTGCGGCACCCACGGTGTGGGACAGAAAGATTTCGCAGGTCTTTCCTCCCCACTGCTGTCAGACTCCACAACAAAGACTTTAACTGATCAAACACACACATCCAAAAACGTGCAATAACACTAATGTGCAATCTTATGTGCATATCTTATTGTATATTTTATTCTATTTTATTCTACTGTATATAGTAATTTATTTTATTCTATTCTGTACAGTTGTGTACTGTATTTATTCTTATTGTATTCTAATTTTTGCTTCATAACTTTTGCACTGTCCACTTCCTGCTGTGACAAAACAAATTTCCCACGTGTGGGACTAATAAAGGTTATCTTATCTTATCTTATCTTATCTTATCTTATCTTATCTTATCTTATCTTATCTTATCTTATCTTATCTTATCTTATCTTACCTTACCTTACCTTACCTTACCTTACCTTACCTTACCTTACCTTACCTTACCTTACCTTATCTTATCTTATCTTATCTTATCTTAAATGGGTGGTTGCACATGTCACCTGTTGGGAAACAGCCTCCAACAGTTGTAGTCTGACTCATATTGACAGCAGTTACTCTCAGGTTTGCAAATAACTGCAAATAATATACATTATAATAATTTGCAAGCAATCACTGTCTAATTTATAAATGCAGGTAACATCCCAACACGTTGCAATTAAACTGCCCCGGGCTGCACTGATGCACCTGTGATGTGTGTGATGTGTCTCTTTGCAACAGTGGACTTTACTCAGCTGGTTGTACTCAGGCTATACTCCTATATAAAAGCAAGGTTACCAAGTGCCTTTGTCATTTTGCAGCAACAACATCACTCTTTCTGGAGGAATTTAACAATTGCTGTCTCAAATCTCGTTCTGGCTGAATTTCGGTTTAATGTTTTAGGATTTGTTATCATTTTATAACAATATTAGCATGTTTACACACACCTTCAGCTGTCTGTGTGCAGCAACAAATGATTTTTAATTCTAAAAGTGTCAAAGTTCAACTTTCCTCAACCATCAAGAGTCCCCTGTCTGAACTTTGAAACTAAAACTATAGTTTTACTTTTCCTGCTCTCATTTCCTCTCCCTGTCGTTCCACCGCTTTCCTTTATTTTCTTTCTTTTCCCTTACTATAAACCCCAAGGTCAGTCGGCCCAGCCTTTCAAAAATGACAGACGGAAACAAAACGGAGTAAGGGAAAAAAATGAAAACGAAGGAGGCACAGAACGTCAGAGGACTACAGGAGCATTTTGGGGTATAGCCTGGATTAAAGAATAAGAATCAATATAGAATTAATAGGGAGACACATACACTCACTCTAAGGAAAGCAAATATATACATATCCATCCATACATACATCCATACACTTCCGCTTATTCTTATCAGGATCATGGGGGCGTTAAGCCCTAACCCCTATCCTAGTTACCTTAGGGCGAGACGCAGGTACACGGTGGACAGATGATATATACAAATATATTTCAATAAAATATTTGAAGTAATTAAGCAATATGTCATTTTAGTTATCACATCATTCATATCAGTTCTGTACAGAAAGACTTCTACATGTGTAACCAAACATGCTGCAACATGTATGTATGTATGTGTGTGTGTGTGTGTGTGTGTGTGTGTGTGTGGCTATACGTTTTAGCATTTGTACAGTATGTGAGCATGTATTTAGGCACCTTTGTGTTTATGAGAATGAGCATATCCTTGCCTGTGTATACATGCATAAGACAGAGCCCCTCCTATTTTTCGATGACCCTGTTCAGATACACCCTCTTACTCATCCACCTTCTTTTGCTGTGGAATGAACCGGGCAGAGTCATGAGGCTCCATAAACCTGTCATCACTGACAGTACTATAAATCCCACTGCAGTATTGGGAGGGCGGGGGGTTGAAAATAATTGATAGCAGTGATGTAGTTCTTACTCAAGTACATTAACTTAAAATCTGCATGTGTAATCACAGCCAAGATGTGTCAGGCAACAAACCAATGAGCAGATTGTTTTGGAAATAAAAGATGAAACTGTAGTAAGACGGAGAGAAGCATATCACGTTTTGAGATGAAGTAATTCACCTCTGTTACTTTCAGATTGTGGTTTTACTTTTCGTTTAAAAGATGAATTGGAAGTACGTTAAGAGTTCATCCTGATGCTTATGTAAGGCACATGTATGGCACAAGCAGATATGGCTACCGGTTTAGGGTTGTTTCTAAAGAAAAGACACAAAAGTCCTAAAAATGCAGTCACCTCTTAGATACACTGAGTTAACACAGCTATTTTGTTTTTTTTCTGCCTATAATTCTGTAAGAAACTAACAGATACACATAATTAAATAATGGATTTCTATTTCTAGAAATCTCTCAGGCTATGATGGACTTTTGAAAAAGCACTTGACTGGGTGCAAAACACATTAAAATAGTAAACATGTGATGTCAGACTCCTGTTTTCATGTTTTCAGATGCTGCTGGCTATAATTTCCGAGTTATGTACAAGGCGTCTTTTGGCATCCATGTCTTGAATCACGAGCCATGACAATGTTGTAGGCTGCAGGTGAATGGTCCTCTTTTAAAAAGCACCAAAGTCTGACTGAACAGCCTCCAGGGGTGTCGGTGATTTTTTCAGAATCTGTTGCCAAACAGAGTGCAGCTCCTCACCTGTTTGGGAACTTTGTGTTCTGAATGTTCAGCTTCGCTCAGTGGTAAAGTAAATCCAATGAGAATCCAGACAGAACCTCGTAGATTTAAAAGAGAAACTGAGAATGCAACCCAGGGACTTTTCTGGAAAATGGCAAAGGCAGTATTGTTTATTCGAATGCCCTATTGCAAAGTTCATTGTGCAAGAGTGACTCAGACTGACTGATGGCAATAATTTGCAAACCATCACCAATCTGTCTGACAGTGACTTTTTGTATACAGGTGGCCTCCCACAAGTCAAGCTGCTCAATCAATTTGCAATCAAAAGTGGTCGCCCAGAGGTTCAGGGTGTGAACAGTTGGTCACTGTAAGTATTTGCTATTAGTCTCCAACAGAAAAGACTTTCAATGTCATTACTGCACAAAAACTAGTTTGTCATTGTCATAGCATCCTGAGTTGGACAAAAGTCCAGGACATCAGAGACGTATTGAGTCCAATGGTAAATGGCCTGCATTTGTATAGCGCTTTACTCAGTCCCTAAGGACACCAAAGCGCTTTACACTACATTCAGTCATTCACCCATTCACACTCACATTCACACACTGGCAATGGCAAGCTACATTGTAGCCACAGCTGCCCTGGGGTGCACTGACAGAGGCTGCCGGACACTGGCGCCACCGGGCCCTCTGTCCACCACCAGCAGGCAAACATGGGGTTAGTATCTTGCCCAAGGATATTTGGCATGCAGCCAGGAGGCAGCCTGGGATCGAACCACCGACCTTCTGATTAGTGGCTGACCTGCTCTGCCACCTGATCTACAGCCACCCAATGTGGAAGCACTAGCATATTTGACACAAGGGCAGAATTTTGGGTACGCAGATACTACTGATAAGGTTCAGCCTTTCAGCAGACACACATGTGCATTGAAATATTGTCCCTCTTTGGATAAATAGTAGTTCACTGTACTAATTAGTCAGTAAACATCTAGAGGAACTTGTAGATGGTCAACTGTTGAGACAAATCCTGGAACTATTCATTCCCGGTGCAATCATCTAGAAAGATGGTTGTTAGAATATTAGCATACTTATTTCATAAACAGCATTATCGTGTGCATGATTTTGCTCCCAGGCTTTGGGGTTTTTTGCTTTATTTCTTAACGATGGACAGAACCCCACAAACACTGCCATTAAAACAAAGCGCACAACCGGAACACAGGAAATACATTTTTTTATTACCTCAATCAGTCAAAGATGTTACTGATACTCCTCTGAATGAAGTTTGAGCTCATGTGAAACAGCAACCAAGAGTGGAAACCCGTGAAAGCAACAAAAAAGATTTATAAGACTTTTTAGTTGCAGACACGGGTTATTAAGGTAGAGTGGGGATACATTTACAAATAATTTATGTCACACATCAGTTGGCAAACATATATCTAATTTCACCGTTACAGCCATTGTGAAGCAAAAGATCTAGAAACAAGATCTTGAGCACAGCTAGAAAATAGATTTGGAAACATAACCCGGGGCTTTTTTAACAAATAATTAAATAGGGAAAATATCAGGTTAGAATCTTGGAAAACTTTAATAGGAGGTTATACAAATTGCTCCTCAGACTCAAAAGCAGATCAGAGGAAATTTGCAACTGTTCTTGAATTGCAGTAACTTTATGTGAACAGTTGCTGACTACAGTCTAAAAGCAGCATAACCAAGGATAAAACAGTAATTACACTGAATGCTCACCTTTACTAAAACTAAACAAATCAAAACTCAAGTGCAAATGAATATTCTTATTTTTAATAATTATCAGAAGGTTCAACGAACACTCCATTTTCAAACAAATGTAATTTTCTGGGGATTATTTCAGGATTCAGGCTTTAAAGGGTTAATTCATCACTTTTATTTTAATTTTGTCCTTTTTAACTGATTCATACACATGAAAAAGCAGAAAATGGTAAAGAACAAAAAAGCCTACTTTAAAACAGAGAATTCCATTTAATGATTAAAACTGTTTTGGTATATTGCAAATTATGAAAATTTGTATTATTGTTATTTTAAAGTGAGGGGAAGGTTGCCTTATATACCGTATGTTGCACTGTGAGTTTATAAAATCTTGCCTCTATTTTCTGACATTACCAGCAAGGGAAATTAACGATCTTAAAGATCAAGCCAAGACCATGTGCACTACGCTCTACGAGGATTTAAAAGTATTGTGTAGGTGCAGAAATGATGGGGCTCTTGGCTCACCTGGACAGGTAGAAACCTGTTTTTCTAACAGGAAGGAAAGAAGGAGAAAGAAAGGAAGGGGTCTTAGGTAGCCCATGACCTCATCTTGCCTTAGGCAACGTGGTCACAACTCATTTCACATGAACCAGGGGCTGTGTAGAAAAGATGATGGGATGAGGGACAGTGTAGAAGAACTGGGAAGAAAAAAGTTTCAGGTCGCACTCGACATTTGATCCATGTTGTGTCAACATTGCAGTCGATGCTCATGTTGCTCAAATGCGGGCTGAACGCTATCCAGATTTTGTGATGTAAAAAAATAAATTGAGATCAGTGGTTTTGTTTGAACGTGTGATCATAATTCATCTATAGCACAGAATGTCCCGAAATGGGAACAAATTTCTTTCTCATGTTCGCCAAGATGCTTAAAATATTCTGTCTTGGCATTCACTCTGTAGTCCCTGAGGTTAACCCACTGTGTGGCTGTCAGCGCATATATTGTGAGGGGATAAAAGGTCAAAGGTTGAAGGTCAGGGGCCAGAGGGATGAGCAGTGCTGTAAAGAGAGATCTGCCCAAGCCTGTCGCTACACCCCAAGGGCATGATATCATGTTTATCCTTAAAACACAGCATGTGGAGCACAGACAAAGTACACACTGCACGACCCAGTGCCCAGACGCACACAATACAAATGGGTATAAACAAAAAAAGGGAAAGTGCAAACACATAAGCCTCATATTCATACAGCCACATGACCTCTAACACAACTCCATGACCTACATCACACTTGCTTGGAGGAATTCAGCCCTTGTCTAAGAATCTGAAACACCTGTGGCTCTGTTTTCTTTAGTCTCTACTTCTCATTTCAACTTTACCCACTCTACACGTGGCGCTTTGCGCACAACCAAAATGCTGGTTCATTTTATGTCCCACATGGTGTAAAGCTCTTTTTCCTGATCCAGAAAGGCTTCCGATCTCCAGTAGGTAAGGTCATAATAGGAAATAGCAAAAACAAAAATAAACTTTTTAAAATAATTTTTCCATGGAACAGCTTTCTTGCATTCAGTGAATGGGAAGCATAGGATTCTCATTAATATTCTACTGAATATTGTCTTTCTATTCTTTTATTTTGTGTATTGCTATTGGAATAATCACACTACTACCATGACAGTGGTTGGAAACAACAGCATGACCAAAGCTATTACGATTGTGTGCAGCAAACTTGTGTCTGGGTCTCAGTGAAAGTTTTTGCTTCTATAAAAGCAACTTTGGTGCATCAAGACAGCAATATCAACTACGGTAACACTTTATAACCATAACACTGTTGTTGGTCTGTGACTGAATGGGGTCAAGTCGGCAGTTGCATGCAATGTGTTTTTTATCAATTTAATTTCACATCATCTGATTACGTCCAGATTATAGGCACAAATTTGAAACAGAAATTCAGACATTGATCCACAAATAGTGACGTAATTGCTGTAGGGTGGCAATTTAACTGCAGAATGACATATGTGCTCAGCAACTGTGCTTTTAAATAGGAATATAACCAAGACACAACCAGTTGGCACCCAGTTTAGTCAATTCCAGACAGATCTCAACTGTGTGTAGACAGGTGGCTGCCCAGAGCTTGATGATGTTGCATACAGCTACTTGCAATCTGATAACCGGTTTTCCGGCATCTAGTGTGAATGAGCCATAAGCTTCATAATAATATATAAATGTATATAAATTATAAATAAAGACGAAGAGAAACCTCCACAGTGTCTCCGCCCTTGCAGAGTGAGTGTTGTTGTTGGCGCCTGTCAGTAAATCAGCAGTCAGAACAGACCTTCTATACATGGAACGGACATACCCATACTGTATATGGACAGACATCCACCCATACATTATAAAAACCCACACAGTATCAACAATCTTGCTCATAAAACTGACAAGTTGACGTGTGTAGCATTAACCGCAAGAAGATCTTGTAGCTACAAATGTGAGAACAAGCCAAGAGTGCCAAAAAAAACTTTACACATTTCATTTGACATAGATGTACAAGACACACCACTCAAAAGAGATGTTTAAAAGTATTCTTATAGTTAACCGATGCAGACTTTACAAGTTTTTTAATGATTACATAAATAAAGTTCTACATAAACATAAAAAAGTTACTAATCTGCCCAAAGACGCAACAAATAGATACTAGAAACATGTAAAAATTTCATTTGTTTTGCTTTAAAACATCTAGGATGCAAAATGTCAAAGGTCACCGTCTCTAGGAGACCATAAGGGGGCTGTAAACACTTAGTCTGATCCCCATGACTGAGAAAACAGCAGTGACTGACGGGACAGCAGCACCCTAACTGAGTCAACTGACAGGCGTAGACACCATCACCACAGTAACTGCCACGTGGTGATAGACAGGCTATAAGGAAATGTGAGTGAGTGAGCCGCTCCATGCTGAGATCCAGAGAGGGATTAAGCGCACAATGAGGCTAGGATTAGTAATCAATCCACGATATCCCTCCTGCTTGATGTGTGATTATGCAGTGCTTCGCTTCAGTGTATACTCTGAGTTGTTCAGTGTGTTTATACATCACTCAGGTTGATGACTCATGTGGCTTCAGACAAGAAGAGAGGAAGATGGTGGGGATTATAAAAAGCCTTTCAAAAGTCAGTTTATAAGCTGCCAATCACATTTTACCATCACCTCTGTTTTGTATCAACAATGGCTGAATTATTAACTATAGCATCTGCATCCATGTCCTTTTTCTCTATACTTAAACGATGACAGGAATAAAAAATGTCTAAGAACAACATTTGGCTCAGATCAACTTTTTAAAATGTAATAACCTCCTACGCACTGTACTTTTAATTTTATTGGCTGTTATGGTGATATTTGCTAAATACTACCCAATTACCACTTGTTAGAAAAGCATGTGATGTTGTGAACTAAGAGCTACGATAACACATGATTTAGGAGCTCCTAAATGTGCTAACTGTGCTCATTTAGAGAGATACAGGGTGGCAGCCAAACTGTTTGAACCGCCCAACATAGAATTAAGATTAAGTGTGAGGCGAGTGATGGGTTAAGGCACGTACTGGTTAGGACTTATAGTTTCGGTTCGAATATACAAACATTAGTCACTGTGTGTGTGTTTGTGTGTTGGTGAGGAAGAGTGAGTGCAGTATTTATCATAAGGCGCAGCGAGCTGCATGACGCTTCGCCCTTAGAGCACACAGACCACAAGCTGGCTCATCTCCACATGTAGCAATCTCTGCCAGTGCTTCCGCGCAAACACAGCTGTCAACCTGCAAAAACACACACAAAGGCCAAGTAACCTAGCAGAACAGACACACCTGAGAGTGATGATACAGGCCAAGTAAACTAAAATCTGACACGCACACACTGCAAACATGTTGGCTGACTGAAGCGAGAAGGTAACGTCAGGTTTAACACAGGGTTTCATGTTCGTAAGGCCATTTGTTAATGGGCCTGTTGTTCATGCAGCGTACCTGAACTACTAAAGAAAAGGTAATGTCTGGGATAAAGGATCAACAAAACACGAGCCCATAGAGCTCAATGGGAAGATTGTAGTGTTCACCAGCAAAGCCCTGGTTTACCCTGACCATGTATCCATGCCATATCTTCAAACCTTGAAATATAATCCTAAACAGGCAGATAAAGGCACTAAAGCACTGTTTGTTCACTGCTGAAGTTCAAACCAAGCATGAGAATGGGGAAGAAAAGTGACTTTACAAAATGCAGTGATGTCGAGTGGCACGGGTTTGTTGGTGCCAGATCAGCTGAGCCTTTGAAACTGTGGATCTACTGGAATTTTCCCACACAGCCGTCTCTATGGTTTACAGACAATGGTCTGTAAAAGAAAAAATAACCAGTGAGTGACAGTGGGCAAAAATGCCTTGTTGATGCCAGAGGTCAGAGAAAAATGGCCAGATTGCTTCAAGTTGATAGGAAGGCAACAGTAACTGACAGTACAACAGTAAGTATATGAAGAGAATCTCTGAATGCACAGCAGATTGAACCCTGAAGCACATGGACTATATCAGCAGACAACACCAGTGTTTAGACATGGACCACACTGAGGCTACATTTCACATAAGATCACCAACATCAGACAACAGAAGATGAGTCTGAATTTCTGCTGGAGATGGTAGGGTAAGAATTTAAACATGGAATCATGGACCCATCATGTCTTGTATCAGTGGTTCAGGCTGATAGTAGTGGTGTAATGTTGTAGGGAATATTTTCTTGGGACACTTTGGGCACCTTACTGAGCATTGCTTAAACACCAGAGCCTTCCTGAATATTGCAGCTAATCATGTCCCTCCCTTTAGGACCACAGTGTACCCATCTTCTGATGGCTCCTTCCAGCACCATGTCACAAAACTCAAATCATCTCAAACTGTTTTTTTGAACATGTCAGTGTTCACCATATTTCAGTCCAGTAGAGCACCTTTGGAATGTGGTACAATGGGAAAAACCACATCATGGATGTCCAGCCAACAAATCTGCAGTGTGATGCTACTAGCACCTTGTTGAATGTATGCCATAAAGAATTGAGGCATTTCTGATGCTTTGTTTAGAAACACATTTTTTGTTTGTTTGTTTTTTTAGTATACTGCACATATTTTCAAATTTTAAATTAAATGCCTCTGTTTTATTTTCTTCTCTCCTTCCCTCTCTATCCTCCACTGTCCTTCATTCTCTGTCCAGCCTCTTTTTTCTTTCCTTCCTTCCTGTCAAAAGGGAAAAGGATCATGCCACACAGAAAAGGATTATTGGCTGGTTAAAAATCCTTCATGTCTCAACTAATCCCAAGTGTTTAAATTCTACTAAGCTCTATGAAAAACGGAGGAATGACAAGAGTGAGTTAGTGTGTGTGTGTGTGTGTGTGTGTGTGTATGTGAGAGAGAGAGAGAGAGAGAGAGAGAGAGAGAGAGAGAGAGAGTGAAATACTTGTTACTTTGATCCGAGTCCTAATGAAGCTCAGCTGGTGGTTTCATACCTTGCGTCCCAAAACTGACCAATAGCACACAAGGTCACCGTCCAGCCAGACGGTGGGCTGATCCAATCAGAGGAAAGTACAGCATGGGAGCTATGTGGTGGCCAGAGGACACGAGGAGAACGACGAGGAGGAGGAGGTGAAATTGCTCCCAGAAAACCTCCACAAACTCTTACAATGGAGCATAATCGGATTCTGAGAAGCTTAGTGAGAATTTGCCCAAAGAAACTGTCTTTATGTTATTATGACTTCTTTGTTTAACGGGTGCCCTTATCTCCATGCTGAATTCGACGGATAATTCCTTTATTCCAGCTTCCATCCAGTAATACTGGGAAAGCGCTTTCTTGGTAATTAGGTTATTAAGAGCGCTTGACTAGTTTGCTACATTACTACATTACTATTACCACCACAGCACCGTAATGTACCTATCGATGGGTTACCACAGTTTGGGAGCTGAAGAAAGAAGACATTTGAAACATTTTGAATTCTTTTATAGTAGGAAGGTTTTGTACTGTGGGAAAAGTCTCTTCACTGTTTCCCTAACGGACAGCATTCATTCATAAAACACACAAATTACTTTCAAGCACAAACATAAAGTCAAAAGTTTTTTTTAAAAAATGAGCATAAAAATTTCTTTTTAAGTTTGTAATCCCTTCAAAAGCTCAAAAAAATCTTATGTAGCCTATGGCTATACGCTGGAATAAGTGGAGTTCAACAGATTTATTCACGAGTTTGAACACAAGCATCAAGTACTAAATCTCTTCAAAGTGCATGTTTGTTCATGTAATTCATATTTGATGCCAACACCACCTCTGTTTTTATGTTTTTTATACAGTGCAGGTGCACTTATCGTCCCATCTGTTTGACTGCTGTTTTCATTTATAAGTAAAAAATCTAAAAACAACAGGTCATTCTTTTTGCATTGTACAGACAATATCAAAATATTTCATAATTGGCCTTGTAATAATTATTTTAATGTAATACACAAAATCTCTGCCTGTCTGTTTGTTTGTTTGGCCACCAACTCGTCCTATATGGTCAAGAATTAAGCCGCCAAACTTGGCACACAGTATATCTTAGGCCCTTGAAGGTTCTTATCTATGTAAAATAAAATGATGTTATCAGGTTGCCCAACAACTACCTATCAATGGGTTAAAATTCCCTCTTTTTAGTGTTATGCACATTTAACATGTTGCGCAATCATCCTATCTTTTTAATATCAAGGAAATAAAATCAAATTTTAGCCACAAAAGCTGAATACACAATTGTTGTCATATTGCCTAGCAACCACCTAGCAATCAGCAACAATTATCTATTTTTGCTGATTGTATCCTATCATTTTTTATTTCAGACAGCAGCACGAACAGAACAAATAATTGTGTAGCATTAGCATGTTCTAGTTTTAATTAAAACATTAATTCACCATACATCATTCATTTTTATATTCAACTGCTGTAAATTTGATGCCTAGTTAAGGCTCCTGAATAGTACGTGCATGACCCCATAGTCTACCTTTCATGCTTTACTCTCATACTTATCCTCAGCTTTAACATCATGGTTCTAAAAGATGTTCAGATGTTGGTTGATTTTATTCAGTCAAACTGAACTTCAACAGTTAGGCTCAATTAGTATATTGAATACTGGAAATCGATATATTCCAATACTTTTCAAATTGAATTAGACAACGGTTATGCAGCCATAATTGTGCGAGTTTGTGTATTGTTTCACATTACATGCAGCTTCCTTGCAAAGACTGATGCTTGATCTGGGAAAAGGAAGTGAAATTACAGTAAAAGTTTCAAAGATTTATGAAACTGAAAGAATATGCTTTTATAATATATCGATCTATCCATATAACATATTACAACACAAATTTATTTAATTAATTATGTATAAACAGTACAAATTTATGTCAATATAGAGTTGAAATGTGTGCAACAGTGTAGTATGGCTTTAAGATGGATAATACCAGCCATCAAATGTTTCATCTCATCTCTCATCGTCTCTGAATCCCAAGGACAAACTGTGGCAGGCTGGTCACAGTCTGTTAACTAAAGCCTTGTTCCTCCACTAATGTCTTTAGGTTTGACATCCATCTCTAAACACACCAACAGGAACACACAAACACAACTCCCTGCCTTCCCATCTGTAACAGCAAGCGTATGAATGCTTGTGTGCACGCAAACACGTGATGACACCCCTTCGCCTGACTAAATATGACCATCAGTCTCCAGGTGTTTTTCTGTCTACCTGTCCTTGTGCTCCACCAGCCCCGACACAAAGATGCAGCAACAGCTGTTTTCTGTTTCTGTCGCATTCCTCTTTCTTCCAACACTTTTCCTCCTTCCTCCTTTCATTATCCCACTGCCTCTTTCAACAATCTCAATGCATCTGCTTAACTGAAAAGTCAGATTTTTAAGCTGGAAAGCAACATTGCAAGATTTTAAACCTTTGTTGTCAGTGACTGCATGTTGTTCATGAAATTAATTTTAGGTTTAAATTCATTATTTTTAAACATCTCTCTCATTTTAAGTCCTCTTTTAGATGTATCTCTACATTTTTTTTACATCCTTCTTGTGTTTGACCTTCTACTGATTTCCTTCACTGACTGCTAACCCCATCCAATTCTTTGCCACACTCGCTGTGGTGCTTCAAGGATCCCAGTGATGGTGGGTTAGAGCAACATGTTTCAAAGTTGAATAAACTTTCCTTGATAATACTGCGGTCACCACACATTTGAGGTTGTTATTGTTGGAGGATGCCCATTGTCATGTAATAATAGGATATTCAGTAAATGTTAACATCTTATTATCTTTGTGTGCTATAACCTTTTGTGAAGCACCGTGGGATGCATAGCAAGATCAACACAGACGGCCTATTATTTTGTAGCCAAGGCAAAGTAAATGAAACCAAATTTACTGAAGCAGTGCTGTTCCCAGAGAGAGAAGTTGTGGTAGATCTGGTTTCACTGCTGAAAGTTCCTCATGTGCATGCTTGTATTCCTGAAGCTAAATAATTCTACTCTCTGATCTTGAGTGTTTTTATTTTTAAAATGATGAAAAAATGACAGATGATTGGCTGATTGGCTGATGATTTAGATATTAAACTGCGCTGCATGAAGATCAATGACCAACAACTAGAATTTGCCACATGTTTTAAGTACGTGTGAACAAAAATGTTAGACAAAGGCTCTAAACATGAAGTTCTGGCACATATAGCAAAAGCAACATCAGCTACAGACAGACTGAAACCCACCCGGACTGATAAGAAGATGACACTCAAAATCGAGATCAGACTAATGCTGTCGCTTGTAATCTCCACTCTGCTTTATGCCGGGGAAAGCTGGGCATTAACTGCTGAAATGGAATAAAGGATCCAAGCTTTTAAAAAAAGGTTTCTTCATCCGATTTTAGTCATCGGATGAAGAAACTAAAAAAGAGAGCCAACAGAGAGACAATCTCGCCACAGATCCAGGAAATGCATTACGAGCGAGACCAGATCATGAGTGAAAATCAGACAAACATTAAAATGGGAACTGAAGCCATGCCACCTGCCCATTAGAGCTTGCCATGGCCATCTTGTTAGGCTCTGTATCTGGAGACAAAAGAAGAGGTGGGTGGACATTATCACTCGGTGGACTGGAATCAAACTAAGCAAGATGCTACGAAGAGCCAAGGATAAGGAGGGATGGAGAGCACTGTTTCCAAATCTCCCAGGTCACCATGACAGTCTCTAATAACACTGCAGTACTGATGATGATGATGATGATGATTATGATGATGATGATGATGATGATGATACACTGTAAGCTTCAATAGATTGCCTTGATTTGCACTTTTAAAGTCACCAAAGGGAATGTTTTTTTAGTGTTTAATCAAGAACTTTAACAAGATTTAAACAGGGAATTTTCATATATAATGCATAGGGAAGCTAACATGGATCATTATGTTTGAGTTTCCACAGTCAGTGTGGCCAAGCGCCTTCACGAGAGCAGTGACACAACTGCTTATTGTAAACACGATCGCTTTAGTCTTTTTTGTTGTTGTTTGTGTAAGGTTCATGTAAAGTTTAATGAAAAACATGAAACCTGATAACATAATTCTGATACACACTTCCCACCCACCAAATGCACACATGGTACATCTAAGTGCCCACAAATGAAGTCAGCCGCAACACAAACAAGGTGTGTGATATGCTACAAATGGAGAAGATAAAGTGGAGCTGAGTGACGGTAGAAAAGCTCCTTTCCTGACTTGGCAGGTGTTCCGTCTCAGCACAAAGAGCATCTGTCAGTCACGTAGAAAATAACTGGGGAAACTCTATACAAAATTACTGTATGGAGTCAAGTTACAGAGCTCACACACAGGTGGGTATCAGGACCTGGAAAACACGGAGATCGAAGTCGGCACACATAAAATTACACAGAAACGCACATTTGGAGATACAGATTTCACATGGTCATAAATAGACATGAACGCACACATCTTTAATCAAGCCTTGTGCATCTGTCAATAATGATGTGAGCACAGAAGAGTGGGGCCCTATGTGTGTGTCTGTATATGTGTGTGTGTGTCAGCAGACAAGACCAAACACACCCCTTCATCCATCACATCTAGTGCACAAAAGAAGTGGAATTGTATTTTAAATAAAGGGAACTTGTGTACTTTGGAAGTCTATTATGAGTCATGTGTGCACAGATGCCAGCAAATTATTTCCAATTTCCCCTAAAAAATACCAAAAACATACTTTAGATCCAGTCAGGAAGGCACTGCTCGTCCTTAACCACATGAGCACATAGATGAATGGAGGAAACGAGCACAATGTGTCTGTTGGCACGACGTCACATGCAGGCGGAGATGGTGCAGACAGGCTTTGATGTGGAAATGAAAGCAGTGGTGAGAAGCTACAAACAGAGAAAATACATTAAGCTGTCATGGTAGTGTATGTTTAAAGTTGAACCTGTCAAAGTATAAGTGTAAATAAAAAATGAATGGCTAATTGGTCCGGCATCAGTCAAGCTCAGATGTGTACCTGAGGATCAAGGTTAAGTGGGCATGCTTTGAATTTCAGTAGGCTGTCGAGGAATTTCATTAAATAATGAATGTAATGAGCAAAATCAGCAAATCAAAGCAAATATTCAAAAGTCGATACATTTTCACGCGCGGAGCCAGCAAAGCGAAATAGTGTATGAAGAAAAGAGCAGGTAGTTGTGCACAAGTGGACAGGTTGTGCAGAGGTTGCACGAACAGTGTTGTAATCAGCACTATGTGGGTCAGCATCCTGTTTACAGCTGCATTCCACTTCTGCTACAGGCATCTGTGATTAGCATGAGGGTGAGCCTGATGGGTGGGGTTGTGTGCGTGAGTTTGTATGCATGCACCTGCCTGTAAGCCTCACTGTATACACTATACTAACCTTTCATTTTTTTTTATTTATTTATTTTTTTTATTGCCTGTCCCATTTGGTTCTTTTGCCATCAGAATTATTGTCTAAAGGCGAGGAAAGATGCCCAACGGATTTACTTTACCAAATTGACCATCCCAGCCTTGCCGTAATGGTCTATTTGATTCACCTTTAATTGTTTATTTTTATTTTATTTTTTTTATTTTCACTTGCTAGATACGGGACAGACTTGAATGAGGAAAAGAAAAGGGAGAAAGGAAGAGGGGGGGGAAACAGCGGAGAAGAGGGACGGGGATAAAGGGCAAAAAAACAAAAACCAACTAAATAAGCAGACACAAAAAAAATACATATATCAATCACCTGGATCACCTGTTGAGAAAGAAAAAAGAAAACAAGCAGAAGAAAACGAGAGCAATACAATAAACAACATCACGATGATATATGGGAATATAACAGTAAATATTAAATATTAAACATTATTGTGCAGCACGTAAGATCGACAGCGCACAGTGTGCTTTGAGGTAGGAGCCTAACCTTTCATTTCTATATCATAGTGACAAAGTATGTTGACCATTTTCCTGAGGCCCTTATCATTCGCCGCATTTTATTGAATACATATCTCTAGCAATTGGTTGTTGATTTCAATGAACACTGTACAGCTGCGCTTTTATGGACAAACTGGTGTTGGGTTTTATTCCCGTTACAACCACTTTTCTTGGCCTTCATGTTATTCAATTATGCTGCACTTTGCGGCGTTTGTGTCTTTCAGGTGGTTAAATAAGTCAGTTGTGCGGCCTTGCCCTGTGTGTGATTTTTATTCTTTTTATTAACATCAATGGAAAAGTATGCAGCACAGTGGTGCAGTGGTTAGCATGGCTGCCTCACAGCAAGAAGGTCCTGAGTTTTGGTCTTTCTGTGTTTGCATGTTCTCCCCGTGTCTACGTGGGAGGTACTCCAGCTTCCCACAGTTCAAAGACATGGAGTTACACATTCTAAAATTCCCCATAGGTGTGAGTGTGAATAGTTTTCTGTCTCTCTGTGTTAGCCCTGCAACAGACTGGCGACCTGTCCAGGGTGTACCCTGTCTCTCGGCCTGTGATAGCTGGGATGGGCTCCAGACCCTGACAAGCATAAGTGGAAGAGGATGGATGAACCAAAGTATTTCCAAAAAAGAGCTGATGATCTGTTTCGATGGTTTTGATGGATGCTCTTCATTTCCTGCTGTGCCAGATATTTAAATTTTGTTGCACATCTGTCTTTTAACTCATCTGGACAAGTCCAGCAAATTTCAAGCTTCTCTGCAGTACAAGGAGCATCTGTGACTGGAACATACAAACATGTGGTCAGGAAGCACTTGATCTGCTTTTGCTGTGCATTTTATATAGTGGCACACGCAATTTAAATGCCACCCAGTCATGCTCATTTAATTGTGGTAAAAATTGTGGTCAAAATCACGATCAAGACTGGAATTCGATTAACAATATACTTCCCATATTTGAACAAATAAACTTCTGTAACAAATAAAAATGAACTGACGACATTTTAAACAAAAAAAATCAACTCCATAAAATAAATGACTCTAAACTGTACTGTAAGTTGCAGATGAAATGAAAATTACATGTAATACACAAAACCTTTGGCTGCTCTTGGTCTCTGGCATTTACAGTGTGGGAAAACAGAAATTATTTTACAGCTACAATATAACTTTCATCATTAACCTTGCATTAATAATATAACCCACAGCATTGATATTGCATTGAGATGTTTATTAAAGTTGCTGGCCTCAGATTAACCTTTCTCTTACAGGTACGACTATAATCATTGTATACACACATTGCATTTGGGCTTATTAAGAAGTGTATTCTGCTCAGTCAATAAAAGGTCTCAAGCTTTGTGGAGCGCGATGTTTTCACAATCTATTGTAGGTGACTTGGAGCAATAGAAGGTTAAACAGCATTCATGCTTACAGACATATATGGTTTAAACATAGGCCAGGCCGAAGGCCTCAAATTTCTTTAGCTTCTAACTGCATTTGAGTTTGCTCAGTAACAGAAGACAGAAGACAAGTCAAGAAGACGACAAGCCCCCAGGGACCATCTGGGCTTGAAACTAATTGCCATGTATGGAGAATGTGATAGAAAAAGGAACTTCTTTGTCTGTTTTTAGCTCTTTTAAATTGATTATTTACTGTAACTGATATATGTGATGTTCATTTGACGCATGGGAAAACTATTAAAAATACAATTTCTACTTGATAGGTAATGGCAGTCTCTAAAACCCATCCATATCTGTTTGAGGGTCCAAATATCCACATCAAAGCTAGCAGCAGGACTTTGCTGTTCAATAACTATTACACTTATTAGAACTTTTTTTTGACATGTTGATTGGCAGCTTCTAAAACGTATATCTTATTGTTAATATATCTAAGGATGGAAATGCACTGGAAAGGTCCACTCAGGCCTCTTTTATACAAGGTTTAAGTAGCTTTGTAGAAAGCACCTTGGTTAGAAACTACAGGTGGGAATCACCAGACCCGCTTTTTGTGATACGCTGAGTACCGCACTAACATATGTTGCAATTTATTGCCTTTTTTCAATCGCAAACTACATCCACAAAGTTCAACTTTGTCATCTGTTTTTTCCAATAAGATGAAGTAGACCTCATTCCTAAAATTCAACTGCAGACTGATAGCGTTATAGAGTGATTCTGTCTTATGGGATCAAGCTAGCAGTTACATGCAATATGTTTGTGCTAAAAAAGCAATTACCAGTGATAAATTGTTGAAAATCATGTTTGTTGTTGTCTACATAGACAGAAATTAGGAGGTAGTTTTGTCAAGCTAACTGTGTCTAATGTGAGTCATTATCTCTGGATGGTGGTGCATGAGATGGGCTCTCATGTCCGTAGTATTTCCAGCATATTTAAATTTATTTAATTAAATATGGATATTTGGTATCCCTGCATCAACACAATATTGACACACAACATGTTGTGATACTATTTTGTATCAGTCTTTTTCCCCTACCTTGTTAGAAAGAGTTAGTATGGTTGCCAGTAGGCATTCAGCTACACAGCTTTCTGGTCAAGAAAAGTGTGACAACAACTGCAAGAATTATGGCAAACAGTGTCTGAAGCATCAGTTCAATGTCTCTAGAAGATCTGTTGTGTATGACAATCAGCTTCAGTTAAGGTAAGGCTTTGTGTTCTGTGCATCTGAGGATTACCTGTATGGCCCTGACCTGATTCCTATCACCTGCACCAATTCTCAGACACTCTACGTAATCTGTATCACTGGCAAGATGAAAGATACTACATCTGGTGCACTTTAGCAAATTATCTGCATACCACAGGGCCACCTAAAGGCACTGTTAGGAAAAAAAAAGAAGGGGGGGGGCTGAAGCCCATAAATTTAAAAGATGGGCATCATAAATATGACAGGTCTAAAAAAAAAATGTATCACATCATTTGGAAATTAATCACGAGAGTCTACTGACTCAGGTTGCTTTCTGACTTTTAAAATCACATATTTATAAAGTCTTTAATTTACTGGATGTGATGACTTTACAATTAAACTGCCCCTGGCAGGGTTTTGGACTCCCAGCCTTAAGCTTATCTTCTGGGAAAGATCATTGGGAGTAAGCAGGAGTTCACTGAAGGGACAGCGTGCAAAGGAGCAGTAGCATCAGCTGAATTAAACTAAGAAAGAAAGGGCATCATGAAAGCAAGCGGCAAGCAGGTTGGGTTCTCTCATAAATCTAAAGCCTTTTAGATAATAAGCTGAGTCAAAAAAAAAAAAAAAAGAAGAGTGGTGAGTTTTCACTTAACCTCTCAGTTAATCTGTCCTCATACAGGATGGCTGCCCTTCCATCATTCAGTCTCATCTCTTATTTTGGATTATAACAACCATATTGGACAAGACTGTGGGATGAAATAGAAAAAATAGAAAGAAAGTGAAGTTGGGGAGAAAGTTACCAGAAAAAGAGGAAAGAATCTGAACATCTCAACACCTGTTGAGAAAACAAAACAGAAGAGCAACCACAGCAACAACCAACATGTGCAACATATAACAATGACAATGTTACTGAACAGCACACAGTACTAATAATACAAGATTTTTTTAGAGGCAGTAGCAGCCCAAGATAGTGTGTGTCTGTGAGTACTTGTGTGCACACCTGTGTGCGTGAGCGTGCTTGTGTTCACAATTAGACACCATGTAAGTGCCTAATAGTGGGTGCCACAGCCCCAACACCCAGGACCTAAAGAAGGCAGGGGTGGTGGGACTTGTCTCTTAATATATCCATTCATCTAAGACAACTTCTTACCTCCACCTCTGTCAGCTATCCACTGGGTAGTGGTTTAATTCATTAATTCATCCGTCACTCTGATAAACTGATCTCTGTGTCTATTCTCTCAGGTGTTAAAAACAAGTGCATCCATAAAAACATCCATGGATGCAACATTCATGAAAAATAGAATTTACCAAGTTCAATTCTGAGCAACTAAAGTATTTTGTAACTTCAACTATAAACAGAAAATGCAATATCACTGTCAACTTGAAAGTTAGTAAAGCTGGGCTAGTTAACATACAATCATCCTTTTTGATCAGCATAAACTCATTAACATACAGGATTGAGCGTTAAACTGCTCTCAGTAACCAGAACGTCACAATCACAGTTCACAAGTTATAGTATTGTGTGGAGCACTGAAAGAAAGTGGTATGCTTTCTTATCATTTAATGAGAATTAAAAATAAGTCAATAATAATAATAATAATAACACTGATAAGTCAAGGCTCCCATCTAGTCTTATTATAACGGTGAAAGGAAGGCCCCAACCATGCCTTCAGGACCACTGCCCACATGATCATGACCAGTATGATCACGATCATCACCATAAACAATATTTCCAGATATCACATCAGTTCATTACAGTTGTGTATAAGTTTATATCTATCTAACAGACTCCTTGTTCATTTATTTTCTTTCCAAAGCATTCTTCACACACTGAGGTTAATTGTTGAGTTCCACAGGTTTCCATGCTAGGACCAAATTATTTACATTATACATGCTTCCCTTTGGCCAGGGGTGTCCTGCAGGTTTTAGGTATGTCCTTGATCCAACATAGGACA
Organism: Neolamprologus brichardi; assembly: GCF_056152115.1. Classification (NCBI taxonomy): domain Eukaryota; kingdom Metazoa; phylum Chordata; class Actinopteri; order Cichliformes; family Cichlidae; genus Neolamprologus; species Neolamprologus brichardi. The sequence goes on from NC_142123.1 coordinate 8,175,126, forward strand.
CATCTAACATTTAAATAGCTAAATTACCTCCTCGACATGTCCTGAAGTTCTCCAGAGGCCTAGTAATGAACTAATCATTTGATTTGGGTGTGTTGACCCAGGGTGAGATCTGAAACCTGCAGGACACTGGCCCTTGAAGCCTGGAGTTGGACACCCCTGCTTTAGGCAGTATCATTAAAAGGCTTAGCATACATTTTCATTCCTATGCAGATGACACCCAGTTTTATCTATTCATGAAGCCAGTCAACACACAATTAGTTAAACTACAAAAATGTCTTTAAGATATAAAGACCTGAATTACCTCTAATTTGTGGCCTCTAAATTGAGATAAAACTGAGGTTATTGTAGTTTTCCTTAAAAATCCTAGAAACATGGTGTTTAACCGTTGTCTAGCCTAGAAATGGATGGCAGTACTCTGGCTTCAAGTAACGCCGTCAGGAATCGTGGAATCATTTTTGACCAGGATATATCCTTGATGTGATGTATTAAACAAATATGTAGGACTGCTTGCAGGTGTGAGTGCATTTGCGTTTAAAAAAAAATCCTGTCTCAGAGTGAAGCTGGATAACTTTGTTTATGCATTCTGCATATTTGGGCTGGTCTGCTGTAATTCATTATTATCAGGCTGCCCTAAAAACTCTCTGAATACCCTTCAGTTGAAAAACTGCTGCAGCAAGAGTACTGACAGGGACTAAAAAGAGAGATAACTCTTTCTCCCGCTTGTTTTCATTGGCTCCCAAGTAAATCCAGGACAGAATTACTTTCTACTTCTTTTCACCCCCAACCGGTCCTCATAGATAGCTGCTCGTCCCTAAGCCTGGTTGTTTCATCTTTTTAAAAGGAGTTTTTCCTTCCCACTGTTCACAGGACAATGTCTGATTGTTGGGGTTTTTGCAGTGCACTAAGCCTACAAAACAGGGTACCCCTGTAATCTAAGGGTTATGAAGACAACCATGAGTCTTGCCAGCGGCTTGTTGTCTTGTCTCGCTCCCTCTTCTTTCTTGGCATCCTGTAATTCAGGGGTGTCAAACTCAATCGCACAGGGGGCCAAAACTCAAGGCACACTTTAGGTCGCCGGCCAAACAAGATAAACATTTATTGAACACACTAAAACCATGTTTTTTAAACATAAATAGGAATAAAAACAGACAGGAATATTATTCCAGATTAAATAAATTTTTAAAAAAAGAAACTTTAACTTTAAATATTTTGCTCTTCATAAAACTATATCCTGTCAAAATTATGCAAGTTAGAAATATGAACATGCTGCCAAAAATCCCAGAAAAAATAAATGAAAGCATATACAAGGTTCGAGCCGCATGTAGACGGAGCTGGGCATTGCTTCAGGAATGGAACTAATAAACTGTGCGGGCCATTCAGTGTCGTACTTTCCCTTGAGTGTATCATTACACTGCAGCTCCATCTGAATCTGCACAGGTGCAGTTCAGCAAAGTCCGCTGACTTGGTTCAGCATTACTTGGCAACAGGGAAAGTGAGGCAGGTTGTTCTGGGAATCCATCCTACCTCAAAAAACATCCTACCCAATGTTTCTGCGCAGACGCAGCGCATGTGCACAACACCAAAGCAGAATTAACTTATTTTTCTCTCACCCATCCGGAATAATTCTTAAGGTTATGGTTATGGGTAGGGTTAGGTTTAGTCACAAGTCACCGTCAAATTATAATACGGGTAGGACGATTTGTCAGAGTAGGATGGTTTCTCAGAACGCCGGGCCATGCATAACAATAATAATACATCTATATAAAATGATCTCGTGGGCCGGATATAAATGTACGCCGGGCCGGATGTGGCCTTTGACTTTGACACATGTGCTATAATTTCTCAAAAGAAATACTTTGGAAAGAAAATAAATCCAATAGCCCCTTGTTTTGGGTAAGTATTAGCTAAGCATTATGAAATGTGTGTTGAACACACATTTCAAACATGTGTGTTTGAAACAACACACATGTTTGAAATGTGTGTTGTTCCTCCAAACATGAAGGAACATGCAGTAGATCATGTAACTCATCAGAACACACAAAAAATATAGAAAACACTCACACAGCTGTTCTTCTTCTTCTGTCATGAAAAACAAGTATTTAGAAAATGTTTTGTGTTACCCTGTGTGAAGCACTTCTGAGTAATATCTGTCAATTCTCTTGCAGCTCTGAGTGGATAAACACCCATGTGCACGTCATTCCTTTAGGGTTTCACTGCAGAGGAGATAAATTCTACTTATTGTCAGCTGAAGTATAATTTGTCTTCTCATCAGTGAATTTCGCAGTTACACACCAGTCCTGTTTCCACACACCTGGTGTCATAAGTCACAGGGCCAGATTTACTAATAATATTGGTGCACTTAGTTTTAAAGGTGAATTACAAAAGTTGTGTTGTTTTCTGAACACAGGTGCAGTCATTTCAGTATGATGTCCAACAAATAAAACATGCTTTTGTTTTCCTGTGTTTTTTGCACAGGAAATTTGCAGTAAATTGCACACATATATATATATAACACAGTCAGTCATAGAAATGGTAAAACAAAACAAAAAAAATCATTGCAGTTTTGTCACTGCACTCTCTTTGTAACTGCTAAGAGTAATTTTTTTACACCAAAATCCAGTTTGTGCTGGTGGTACATGTTAATGAATTGGGCCCATAAGGTCATAAAATCAAAATGTCATAAAGAATATTTTCATATTTATTTTTCAAGCTGCCAAGTTTTTCTGCAAGGCTGCAAGTGAAAATGAGCAAATTATAAAATCATTAAAAAAGAGGAAGAAAAACTGAAATAAACATTACAATTTGAAATAAAATAAATGTATTTCAATCTAGATTGTGCTCCACGACAGACGTCTGCTTATTAGAAGAGATTTAAAAGATGAATCTGTTAATCCTGCTCTGCTGGGGCAGGTTGTTCCAAAGCCTCTGGGCCAAAAACTACAAGAAAACTCCGCCCTTCCATTTCTAGCTGACAGGTGAAAGACTCGCCTGAGGAGTTAACACTAGCCTACATACCGACAAGTTTCTAAAAAATGATCAGTATAAAAACGTAAAAATACTTTTGTTTATAGTGGCCATGGAAGGTTGGAACAGGTGAGGTGGGATCATATCATCCAGGTTTAAAGAGGTCAGCAGGTCACAGACTGACTTTGTGTGGTCTTATTGGTTGTACAGGAGAAAGAGCTGAGTAGTGGTAGATAAAGTAGCAAAAAAGAAAAAAAAAACAGTACAAATTCGGCTTTAAGTGTATTTGTGTGACCGCTCCGTATCCGGCTGAAGCACTAAGAATTTAGTTTCTTTCTCTTTTCTCTTTTTCTTGTACCCCAGTATACTTAAGAAGTGGAGTCATAAGAAGCTGAAACAATTTAAATTTGTTTCATCTCTGCCACAGTTTGCACTGCCATACAGCAAAACTGCATCTGTTTACTTATTCTAATATCTTGTCCTGTCATGCTGTCGATAAAATCTGCACAGCATTTGTTCCAGACACACTTTCACATTAGTAACATGTAACAGACCTTTCTTCTGCAATAAAAAAAATGTGAACTATTGTAATGACAAACAGAATGCTCAGGAGACTGTCCTCTTTATTGCTTACTGCACTATTAAGACATATTTATTGAACCCGTGATGACTACTCATAAACGACTTCTTCTGTGGCCAAACTGTGCCGCTTACATTTCAGTTTATTTGTTAGAAATGTGAGAGGTTTCCAGTTGTAGGCACCATTAAAGAAAACATTAGCAGCGCCATAAAGTTTCCTTTCAAAGCATATCACATTTTTAATGCTGTTTATAACTCTTAATTGTTGAAAGGTATCTGGCAGGTAGTCGTGTGGATGGGCATGGATGTGCTGTGAACCTTGTTCGTGCTTGTAGGTAGTAAATCCTTTCACTGCTTGCTAACCTGACAGAGGAAGGAGACATGATGGATGGAGCCAATAATGGAGGAAAAGATGGAAGGATATGAGCGTGGAGGAGAAGGTCACCCCACCTCTGAAAAGAAACAGCTGACCCGGGGGCAAAAAGTAGAAGCAGGATACTTTATTTGTGGTGAATATGTAAAAGTTGGATATGCAACTTGTAAATATCCAAAGACCTCATAGAAAAAATATAGTAATAAAAATTTGCAGTGGAAAAATGTAGGTCACATTAAGTGACAGTGACACGTGGCAGCCTGGAATAGTTACCGGTTTGGCGTGTTTGGAGTCTGTTGTTGCTTTCCAAAATCACTTTAGAGAAAACTCTTATTCAAAATATTTACATAAGAAACATCTGCATACAGTGAACAGTGGACTCAAAGCAAGAAAAAAATGCAGATTTCAGCAATCAGCCTCTGTTTTTGATTGTGAAATACTAAAACGTTGGTTGTAGACAGAAAACGTACTAGTTAGATCCTAAAAGGTTCCCTGAAATTTTGCTGGAATTGGGGAAAATTTAAGTGTTGTTTTCAAAGAACGTTTCACCGTCTCATGCAGGACAAATGTAAGAACTGCACCACACTCAGAATAAAAATATATTATTGTCATATTTTATTTTATATATCATTTTTGGGGGGGTTGTACAAAAATATAAAAATATGAAGGTAGACGTGATGATTGAAATTCATAATTTACCCTCAAAGTAAACCCTATAATCCATTGTTTGCTTGTGGCCTCTAACCTAACACCTAAATAATCAAATAATAATCCAACAAATGTCTAATCAGCCAATCACATGGCAGGAACTCAGATGACCTGTTGAAGTTCCAACATGAGTGCCAGAATGTGAAAGAAAGATGATTTTGTAATTTCGAGCATGGCACCGTTGTTGGTTTCAGGACGAGTGTCCATTATTTTTTGTTTTCTTTGTTTTCTTCATCGCCAAGTAAGACTGTAAATAACTACTTGCTGCAACACAGTTGTGCAAAGCATTCATCCCAGAATGAATATTTCCAGCATCTTGTTGAACCTGAGCCATGAAGAATTCAGGCAGTTCTGAAGGCAACAAGGGATCCAACCCAGTACTAGCAAGGTGTATCTAATAAAAAGGCTAGTATACATGTCTACATTATGATTTGATTAGATTTAAGCAAATGGACAACTCATTTGGTTTGGGCAATGATTATGTTTCAGGTTTACTTATTTAAGGTTCACAGATGATCGGGGTCACACTGCAGTAAAAAATTTTGTCACACTCGAATAACAACATCTCACTTCTTCCCCTGCTCCCCTCGTAATACAATCCACAGCCAAGAGAAGGCTTTGTTAATTGAATGTAAAGTTGATTTTGGACACTTGCTGAGAACAATTGCGGTGGTGTTTTCTGTGGGGAAAAAAACATGTTTGCAATAACCGGCTCTCAAGCCTTCAGTGGAGGAGAATTATAAATCAAGCTTAAATAAGGCTTCACAAACCTTAATTGTATCCGTAACAATGTGCAGATTCAACCTTTCAAAGCAGATTAAAAGCACACCACGACAATGAAAGTGACACAAAGATTTGTAAGGCCGACAGAAACACAACATCTGTTTTTTCCTCTGAAACATCAGTCTGCTGGAATTATTTTAAACAAGCTGCAGAAGAGAACGCTTCAGGCGCTATTATCTCTTATTATGTGGACTTGTTTATCTCGCGTTCTCTCTTTTTTCTTTTTTGAAGCACAAACACAGAGAGGGACGGCATTCATCAACAGAAAACAGAAGGCTTGCAGGACAGAGTCTGTGCTGCAGCAGGGGACAGATTTCGCTCTGGGCCTGATGATGGCTGAGAAACATGGGCCAGTGCTCCAGAAGAATGTGCCAGCAATACCATCATCCCCAACTGCCCTGAAGTACAGGAGACATGTTTGTTCAACTTTACGACTCAGGACTGTTTCAGGACAAAAATATTCCTTGATGTGTTTGTTTCTGTTATGCGTCTACTCCACATATGTGAGTTTTTGCCCTGCAATACATAGAGATTTCCATCTTTTTACATGATATCAGCTTAATCTATTTGCTTTTGAGGAAACAAACAGAGGTATCTCAGGTGTGATACCTCTGTTGAAATCACAAGTGTAAACTATTAGACCAGCCGATATAACAGTTTAAATGGGGCAAACATTACACCGAAAAGGACAATAAACTTGAGCAGATTGACAATTCCCACATTAAACTCTCTAGCAACACAATACCGCATTAATCCATCCTCTATCAATATTTATTTCTCATTACAGCTGGACACCGTGAGCAGCGTGACCAGGCGAAACAGGGAAGCATCTTGTGGAGAAATGAGACATCTGTGTCACAAATGAGGCTCAAACCCGAACCATATGTTCTCAGGAAGGATTATTTATTAACCGTTTGGCACTCTTACTGGCAATTCATATTCAGACGCCACAGCTGCTGTTTTCTGCTGGAGCAGGTCAGTGTTTAGCCCGGTTGATTGATTACTTTGTGAGGAAAGTTGGAGCGCCCTTCACAAATATTAGTATCAGCATACAAGTCCTGCAACGTATCAAGTACTGCGGGTGTGCATGTGTTTGTGTGCGCCTGTGGAAAAGGAAAGAGGGAATGTTTTGGTGCTGAGTGTTGTGTTTGCCAAGCATGACGGGCACCTTTACTGAATGCCCAGACAGATGAAACTCACACCAATATTCTGATGGCACAGGGTCTCCCGTGCCAGCTGGCAGGGGCCCACCGCGCCCTGAACACAAGCTATCACAAACCCGTTGCCTGCTTCAGCTAACACGTGCACAAACAGTTAGCCCATGCAAATAAAATCCTGTGCAAACATGAAAGACCAAAACCCACACTGATAAAAATGCATGTAAAGACACGAGATACCACATAAGATTAAATTTTAGTGTGCGCTGTGGTGAACACACCCTCGAGTGTTTGGCAAGGAGAAATCAGTTATAATACCACTTTGGTTACTCAGAGGACTAGCAGGCATGTAGGATAAAAATAAACTCTCAACAGACACAAGGCCATCAGTGAAACAGGCCCTACAAGTGGAAAGGTCCAAGTAAGGAAAAGTCAACCTCAGCACCTACACACTCACCAGCCACTTTGTTAGGTACTGCACATTAACACAAATATCTAATCAGCCTATCACAAGGCCACAATTCAGTGCTTAAAATCTTTTGATGGCTGCCCTCAGCAGAATAACACACCATGTCACAAAGCCCAAATAATCACAAACTGGTTTTCCACAGTCACCAGATCTCAGTCCAGTAGACGTCTAATATCGCGTGGAATGGAAAACACACATCATGGATGTGCAGCCGATGAATCTGCAGCAGCTGTGCAATGCTATCATTTCAATATGGACCGAAATCTCAGGAATGTTTCCAGCAGCTTTAAAGGCAAAAGGCCCAACCTCTGACAAAGTGTATCTGTTAAAGTGGCCAGTGAGTGTACAAAGAAGCAGCATATATACTGAGAATATATACAAGCAATGCATTTAGATAACTAACTTTTAACTGACACACTAGATACCTGGGGAAATGATGGTATGGCACGGCCCCCAAATACACACTGAACAAAACTGGATAAACTTCTTAATATTTTTATTTTCAACTCTTTCTGCACTAATACAAATGACAGTAATATATTATGCTCCTTAAGGGAAAGCTAGTGTCCAACAATTGTTACAAAAGATGTACTGTAGATAGTTATTAACTTAGTTATTAACACTATAGTAGCTTGGAAACAGGTCCTTTAAAAATAAAGAATAAATGTTGTCTCTGTTTCTACTTTCTAAGTCCAGTTCAGTTCAACTGAAAGCACTGATTAAATATAGAATCTGGATTTATCCATATTTAAAAGAAACTCAGCAGTTCTAGATGCATCATGAAGCTGTTTGATTGGAGATCGATATTTATGCATATGGCTTGGTTGTGTGTGTGTGTGTGTGTGTGTGTGTGTGTGTGTGTGTGTGTGTGTGTGTGTGTGTGTGTGTGTGTGTCTACAACGAGTTTATTTGTGCTGTTCTGGTGTGTCCACGTTCAGTGTCTGTGTTGAGAAGAATGTTTGTGTGTGTCTTTAGCTTATAGCTTTTTTTTTTCTTTCTTTTTTTTGTTGACTCAGCTATCTGAGTGATCCGGAGATCAAAGTGTGCAGAGTTTGTCGAACGCTGCAAAGAAGTTTGAGGAGTTGATGAATAAACATGAGGTGGGACATTTATGCAACATGCACATGCGCGCATCCCTTCAATTACAGCAGTAAGTCTTAAAAAGAAAGCAATGCTGCTGCACACACACCGCCTGCTGCATCTTAATATAAATGCAGAGGGACGATTAGACACACACACACACACAAACACACACTGGGTACTGAGCAAGGTTGACATTTAGACCACATTCGGAGTCACTGCACTTTAAAAAATAAATAAATGAAAGGTCAAACAAAGCCAAAAACGTGTGGAGTTTACCCACCGTGGCTATCTGTGTGTGGCTGTTTGTGTGTTTCAGAAAGTGGGACTTGGCTTCTTCATGTGTAAAGGTGGGGAGGAGATGGAGGAGAGGTAATCCAGCATTTATGAAACACAAACACACACACACCCTCGCTGTCTGAAATCCCTACTGGATAAACCAAAAGGCTCCAGCCAAAATTAAAACACCCCCACACTCACATCCTAACTTATGTGAATGTACACAACTGAGCAAACGCAAATCCAAACAGTCTTGCCTCATTTCTCGGCTTCTCCAGCTGCACCTCATAAGGAGCAGAGACTTTTAACCAACACCCCTGACTCAGGAAGTATAAAAGTAAAATGTTTGTCTGCAGCTATCGGACAGCTACCTAACTAGCATCACTACATCTATCTACCTATCCAATTCCGTTATTTGGGTCATGTGTCCTAGGAGATATAATGAAAATTTCTCTGAGACTCTGAAAGACTGATCACCAGTGATGCATCACTGATGGTCTATCATGCTCCAAAACACATAACAAGTGATGGGACATAACATTTAGAATCACATATTCAGATTAGATGTAACATTTAAAATAAAAATGCATAAAAAATTTAACAGAATGCACAAAAATGTTTTCAAATTCATTAAAAATATTGTACATTTATTACATCAAAAGGCAGTTCTGTTTACATTATCATTTTAGATAAAACATAAGCCTGGAGCTCCTTTGTTTACAAATACTCTCCGACATAAATCTAATAAAAAACTATAGTTGCATCACTATACAGTAATTGTAGCTAAAAATAGCTACACTACAATTTTAAACAGCAAATACTAAAATTATATAAATCAAGTACACACATATATACATACACACGCCCACAAACACACAGAATATGAATCAGTGAGCAGTGTAATGACAGGTGGTAGCCGCATCCCATTTGACTAATGAAAGAACATCCCATCACTTGTCAATGAATTATGCATTACACGTGATACAAAACGCTTCACTGCATAGATCATTAATACAAACACACACTGCGCATACATGCAGGCAAACACGCACACGTGCTGAGACAAACGCAGGAAAGAATGAAAGCTGCTGACGTGAGCAAAAAAGTTTTTTGAAGAAAAACTGCACAAGCAACAAAGTGCTCAAAAACAGTTCTGAATGGGGGGTTTAATATACACTACATTCAGATCTTCATTGTTATTGTTGCAGTTTTGGGGCCTGGCAGATCTGGCATGGATGAGCTTAGATTAGTATAAGTGACGCTCTGGGGTGTAATTGACTCTTTTAAGACTTTAATAAAACTTCTGCACAAATTGTAGAGTGAACAGTTTGTCCTGTACTGAATAGTTTATGCAACCAAGTCAGTCACATGAGTCAAAGGCAGCAGGGTTTACTGAGCAAAATCTAGCCTGGTACTTACAAGGTAATAAGCAGCAAAAACTATTGATCCAGAATATGGTTTCAGTAGCTCTCTTCAAAAAGAACATAAAGAGCCGAGGCCTCCTCTCCTAACTGAGTTTCTGTTTATATAAAATGCCTGTGTTTCTTAGCTTGGAGAATCATATCTTTGAATGCAGAATACACTATCAGCTCTCTGATCTGACAAAGAAGAAAATCAAACTATTGTCAGACCCAGGTTTTAGTAATTCATGTTTAGTTTATGTGCCCTTGGTAGGAATTAATGCAGACTTGATGGTGGGGATCAAAAACCTATCAGACTTTGTGATGGGGCAAGAGGCCTGCATGGGGAGTTAGCTATAGAAGCATGTTTGTCTGTATTTAAATCTCCATTTAAAACCTGCTTTGATAAAAGAAGCTTTTTATGAGACGATCCTTACTATGGGCTTTTACTCTGTTTCGTTTAATGTGATGGTTTTAGATAATTCTGCAATCTGTCACCTATAAAAGAGAAACAGATATGTCTCTAGGATAGTGCGTGACTTCATCTGCACATGTGCATTAATGGATTTTAAATGGTGCTTGGAAAAAGGTTTATTAGTTTTCTGTGGCTTTAGCAGTTGCCCAAAACGGAGCTGAGTTTGGGAAAGGTGCTTTTTTAGTGAGGAGTGCAGTTCTGCTAGCAGAGAAAATATTAAGATATATAAGTTATGAACATAAAGTAAATGTTTTTTATTAGTGAAGAGTCAAAAAAAAGGTATTAATGCCGGGAAATGTTATGAACACCACAAGGCCAGACCCAAAATATTTATATTTGTTTTTTAGTGTTTAGACAAAGTGAAAGGTTCCTGCGCACTGGCAGAACATCTGACAGCAAAATCAGGTGGTTTGAATCAGCTCTGAGTTCAGAGAGTTAGATGGTCAGGAGTAGGGATGGGTATTGATAAGATTTTCACGATTCCGATTCCATTTTCGATTCTGTTTAACGATTCAATTCTTTATCGATTCTCTTATCGATTATTTTTTTTTTAAAAAAGGAGAACACTAAGGTCAATTAGCTTAGATCTTTGTTTTATATCTTCTCTTAGAACAAGATAGAAATTTAGGAGTAACATGGCCTTACAAACCCAACAGTGAGATCTTAACAGATCCAACCTACGGCTCTTCAATGGGGTGTCACAGGGTCCCCAGGAAAAAAAATTGTGAATGTAAAATAATAAAATAAATATTCTTCTGTAGCAATTACACAAGAATATCCAATAATGTCCCTGCCTACAATTAAACACATTCACTTACCGAAAATCGGGGGCATCTGCTGTGGCAAATGGGTGCAAGCCTTTTACCACAAACTTAGTCACTGCTCCGTGACATTCGTCTATCCTGGCCTGAAAGGAGACGCTACCGGTAGACTGCAGCGAGAACTGCCAGCATCTGAGCCAGCCAGACTCTGTCTGTCTCTCTCATCATGGTCACCTAAATGCACAGTAATGGCAGGTTTTGTAATAAGGCAGATCGCGCTAACATAATATGCACTGTTAGTTGATTATTTACCTGCCGTATTAACGGGAGAGGACGTGCAAACGTTACCGCTGCTGCTGGGTTGAGATTCACGAGTCTGGAGCGGAATTAAAAATACGACATTCATTTAAGGTCATCGTGTGTTTTGTGAGCAAATGCTTTTGCATATTCGTAGTGTTTCCTCCCTTAAATGAAATATCTACTTTGTAAGTATTGCAAGTTGCCCTGTTGTCATCCGTTCTCGTAAAGTATAACCAAACTTTTTAGCGTTTGAGCCGCCATGTTTCCTGCCAGATAAATGACGCTCCGCAACGTGGTGACGTCATTCGGGGCGACTGGAATCGATAAGGGAATCGTTTGCAAAAATGGCAAACGATTCCAAGGAATTGAAACAGTAGGAACCGGTTCTCAACAAGAACCGGTTTTCGATACCCATCCCTAGTCAGGAGAGGGTGAAAACATGTTCTTCTGCAGTTAAAATGGTTATAGTAATCTGCCAGGGTCGTGCTAGCTTTGTCACAGATGAGTCTGTGTTCCCACAAAGTTGGGATCATGACATTGTCCAAAATATCTTGGTGTGCTGAAGCAGTAAGAGTTTCTTTCACTGGAACTAAGCAGACGAGCCCAACTGCTGAAAAACAACCCCACACCACAATCCCCCGAACTTTGCACTTGGCACAGTGCAGTCAGACAAGTACCGTTCTCCTGGCAAATACCAAACCAAGACTCTATCAGACTGCCACATGGAGAGGTGTGATGATTCATCACTCCAAAAAACACATCTCCACTGCTTTAGAGTCCAGTGGCAGCATGCCTTACACCACTGCATCCGACACTTTGCTTCGTCTTGGTGATGCACGGCCTGGATGCAGCTGCTCATCCATGGATACCCATGAAGCTCTCTACACACTTTTCTTGAGTTAATCTGAAGGCTACATGAAAGTTGGAGGTCTGTAGAATTTGACTCTCCAGAAAGTTGGCGACCTCTGCGCCTCAGCATCCACTGACCCTGCTCTGTAAATTTACATGGCCTGCCATTTCATTGCTCAGTTGGTGTGGTTCCCAGTTGCCTCCAGTTTGTTATAATACCACTAAAAGTTGACTGTGGAATACTAAGCAGTGAGGAAATTTCGAGACTGGACTTGATGATACCTTTTTACTTGTTGAAAAGGTATCATCCTATCACAGTACCACGCTGAAACTCACTGAGCTCCTGAGACACTCTTTCACACATATTTCTAGGAGTCTGCATGCTTAGGTGTTTCATTTTAAACACTTGCGACAATGCAAGAGGTTGGAACTTTTGAATTCAACGATTTCGATGGGTGTGTGAATAATTCTGGCAATGTAGTATAGTTTGGCAAATTATTTGAGAGTGTTTATGTAACAACACTCTAACCGAGCCTTGAAAACATTGTATTCCTTCCTCAGAGGCTAAAAATCAAAGTGTTTAGGCATTCCAGCCAGACCAAGATGTCTCATCCCGACAACAATGAATCCTTTACATACTATTAAAGCACTAGTGTCTTAATGTCTGCTCTGCCTAGTAAACAACATCATCTGCCAAACCCCTTTCCCCTAAAAATGTGGTCAGATTTCCAAATGCTACAGGCAAGTATTTCTAGAGGACCTACAAAACAAGCAAGTAAACTCTTCCTTAAGTGAAAAAAAATCAGTAAAATGTCTTTTCAATTACATAAATATCAACTTTCACTGTTTTTCCCTTCTTTTTTGCTAGATAAAGACCATTATGCACTGCCCCGGCCTGTATAATCAAATTCAGGTGAAGGAATGCTGCATCTATAAACATGTTCCTACCTTCAGTTCTAGCAGATTCTCTAACCAACAGGTCGTTCATTCTCATGGTAACTACGACAACAAACAGCAACAACAATAAGAGATATCAATATATCAGCACCACGAGGGGTTTGCAGCTGTCCTGTCATCCTTTGGTGTAAGTTGTTCTCAGGATAACAGCGAGCCCCCTCCCACCTACCCACCCTTGCTATTATCCTGCATGGCACTGGTACAAAAGTGGCTTAGGATGCAGCATGGGAATAAGAAGAAAGATAAATGTGACAAAAGAAAGATGGAGCCGAGCCAAATGGTTGGAGGAGGAGAGATGAAAAGAGGTTTGTGTATGATGGAGTCCAGACAGCTCCCACAGCTAAAGGGGGAATATTCCCATGATCTGCTGGAGACTTTGATAATACAGTAGATGTAGATTTACTGCTCACTCATAGTGGGGAGAAATGTATTAGCCGTTCAGAATGGCTCAACACTTAGAAGCTCTTTATCTCAGGATTTATTGCCCATCGTTAAATTCTAAAAACCTTATTTTCTTACAACACGCCACATGATTTCCTCATGTTGCTGTTAATTCAATTTGGGAAATGTCTTAGACCAAGACAGATCATCATCCTGGAATCAAGAAAAAACAACTCTTAACATTTGCTTCTCATTTGCTTTGGAAACAGGTATAATTACACTTGGGTCTTTAATGCACTGGCACATATATGGAAAAATGATCCAAAAGATTCCTTTTTAGACAAACAGAAACACTTTGTAAGCTCTATAAACACACTGATCCAAAAGCAAACAAGAAGTAGACCCCAAAAGTACTTACTGTGCCCACATAACCACCAACACACCTTACCTCCCAGACTCTACAGACAATGGCACAGCTTGTTTTGTATCGATGACAAACCCAAAGCTATCCCTTCATGAATCCCAGAAACAAAACGGCTCTGTTGTGACTCAACAGCTCTAAACAAAGCTCACATGACAGAAAAGGAATGACGCCAAAAAAATAAAAGTGAAAGGTTGCAATCCACGTAGCGCTAACACAATGGAAGGTCTCTCCTTTAGTGACTGGGGCTCTTCCTGTTCAAACAGCCTTTTACAGTCAAAGGGTGAATCAAAAGGGAGATGGTAAAATGCTGCTTCCCCTCTTTAAGGCCCATTTTAATAGGCTCCTGAATGAACACTGTGTGTGCACACAATCGCTCTTTCATGCTAAAAAACAACGAGACAAAGGAAATAACAAGGACTAAGGACAATGCTGAGGGATGTACTGTAAGCATGCTAAGGAATAAAAGGCCTGGGATGCATTTTATTAATTTGTTTAAAGTTAGACAGTAAAAGGAACAATTTTTTGTACTCGCTCTTTTCAGCAATGCACACGTAACACCCTGGCACACAACCAGTGTCCACAGGTGAAGGCCATGGCTGAAGGGTGTGGGTGGGGAGATGGGAAATTCCCACTCTAAAGTGGAAGGGCAACAGATGTTGAAAGGTTGCGGCTGAGAATTAAACTTACTCACCTTGTAAATCCATTGTTTGATGACTAGGAAATGAATGTTGGAACGAACTTTTGCAGCCAGGAGAAAAGTGAGACAAATTCAAAGCCCGTCGACATCAAATGCCATCTCATTCACCTTTAACACAGTTTGCAGTTTTTGTTTTATTATGTGGATTTGAAAATATACGCAGCAGTGAAAGACTTCTTTAGGTCTGTTTCCTCTGGCATGTGTATGTAAGTATGTGTACAGTGCTGTACAAAAGTATTGATCACGTCCTCATTTCTTTACTTTTTGTTTGGAAAATTTTAATAAATATTGCTGAAACATTCAAACACATAAAAAGCATATTCTGCAAAAATGAGCTTAAAAATGAGCGCTTGATATGACCACCTTTATTCTTCACACAGCCTGATCTCTCTTAGCTGAGCTTTCTTGTCCTTTCCTCCTTGTAATTTCTACTGTTCAGGAATAGTTCTCCAGGCTTGTTGATTTCTAAGAATGGCTGACTGGGAGCCACGTTCCACTCAGGCCATTTCTAATGAGGCTTCAAACTGATCAAGTGAAAGGCCAAGTGTATCTCTCAGGTCCTGTGTCGGATCTTTACTTGATTTTCTTCTATTTCTTAAGGACATGTCTTTCAGATACTGTTCATCAGCTATAGATAGTGATTTAGGATATCTATCTTTTTCTTTTGTCTTCCACTCCTTCAGCTCCCTCAGATTTTAAGGACACGCTACATTTGTTGCTCATGCTCTCCAGAGGATGCACTTGCAACACTGCCAGATTGATTCCCTTGCTCGTTTCCATCGTCCTCTGCTGTTCTCTTTTACTTTACTTGTCCTGCAGCCAGCTGCGGCGGGGAAGCACCAGAATGAACCAAACACCAAAGGCTCTTTGTCCACCAGTGTCAGACAACACACTTTCACTCTTCCCTCTCTTTGTCTGTCTACCTCCTACATTCACCCAGCATGAGCATGAGTCTTTTCCCTGTCTCCAGCTTTCAGCAATGCTTCACCTCTGAGCCCCAGCCCACACAGCAAATACCGCTGAGAGGAACTTCTCCCTTCTATCTGGCTCATTCATTGTCTCGAACACCGGGTCGCTTCTGTCTCACTCCTCTTGCCTTCATTTGTCACTTCCTCATCAACGCAACCTCCGTCTTTCACTCAGAATTGGTGACCCCACCCAACACCCACGTGGCAGTGACTTCATTAGGCGGCAGCTGCTGCAGTCAAGGCCACAGGAGCAAAGTGTTGGTGGGGAGGCCAATTATCTCCGCCACCGTGTCTGGGACACCAGCGTGAGACCTCTGGAGGACATCGCCCACCTCGGCGTCTCATCTCGCCACTTAATCTTTCAAAATGTGCATCTGTGAATTTCACTTGTCAGTACTATCAGCTGTAGGAATGTCCACTTGTGTTGTCTGGGAAATGAAGCGGTGGTACTGTTCAAGGCCGCTGTCAACAAGGCCATCAAAGTACTGACAAACTGGCTCTGCTGCTGTTTCAGCACACCTCTTAGCCAAGTGCAAGGTTTGCGAGTGGAAAATTACAGCTTTATATTAAAACACTCCGGTGTTTGTGGGGAAGTCATGATTGAAGCACCCCAGAAATAAGGGAAATTCCAGCCTAGTGCAAAATGGATTAAAGAGTTAAACAACCATTTTTTTTTTACTAGATATCTAGGATTTCTTTCCTGCACAGTTCATCACCATTAAATCTAAACACGTTTCTTTCCCGGAGTTGCTTTATCTCTTTGCCTGTGCTTAAAGGTCAGCATTACAGTAGACTATTTGTTCAGGCAGCCACATGAGGAAGCTGTTTGAGAGTCTCATTTAAAGGCTCCAGCTTAGGTTTCAGGTGGTTTGCAGCTCTGCAGCGGGTCTGTGTGTTTACAAAGACTCAAATGACACTTGGAGTCCTGGTTTGCTTTGATTTTTCAGTTTTTCCACTTTTCATGTTTTTTCTGTGTTATCTTGAAAGCAGCAGGTGTGATTACAACCACCTGTTTGATGGCTACTCATTTAAGTGGGCTAATCTCACGCATCTGAACCAACACATGCATAGCCAGCTGATGTCTATGGATACAATATGAAGAGACTGCCATCTGCTGGATAGTTCCTTAAATTACATGCCCCATGTGTGCTGGTAGATCTTTGCCCGCCTGGACTGGGAAGTGACCACATAGGGTCACTGGTCCTGAGGTGGGCCGGACCAGTGCATAAAATTACAGAAAAAGAAAAATATACATTTTTTCTATCTAGTGTAGAAACAGACATTTCTTTCAATAGAAAAAGTTGTAAAAATTATGAAAATACAGTTTAAAACGTCAAAATCTATACACTCGCCAGTGGGCCGTATTGAACTCTTTACCGGGCCCATTCTGGCCTCTGGGCCTTATGTTTGACACCCCTGACTTAGATAAAGGTACAAAGTGATGTATGATAAAACAAACAAGACATGCACACATGATTGCTGCATTGTAAAAATGTTCTTTATTTCATGCTTTTGATTTTTTTTTTAACTTTACCTCAAAAAGCGTTGTTTAGTTATGAAAAAGTCTGCGATGTTTAAGATTCTCAGCTTTGATCAAAAACCAGATTTCTACCACTTTTCTCAGAGCGTCGAGCTGAAGCAAAAAAACAACAAAAACGGCCTCGTGGCTGTGCGTGCGTGTGTGTGCGTGCGTGGTCAGAGATGCTGGTGCAGCCACAGCGCTGTGTTGAGGAAGCAGTCAACCTGTGTGTCCACTCTGGACAGAGAATGTCCATCTTCAGGAAACCACAGCAACCTGATTTTAAAGAAATAAATGACAGGAATGACTGAGTTGAATACGAGTAAAACCAGTGTGGCAGGGCTCACACTGTCAGATTGTCTTTATGTAGTTTGTTGTGCCCCGTCGTACCTGACAGGTGAACCTCGGCTCTTCAGTGCTTTATAAAGCTCCATCCCCTGGTGTGGAGACACCCTCCTGTCTCTGCCTCCCAGCATCAGCAGCACCGGAGCCTTGATCTGCACATTGTCACACAGCACATTTCTTTACTCACATTTTTGACTCAAAAAACATCACTATAAAAAAGTCCTGTGTTTACAATTGCAATGACTGAGCTTCCACAGGGCGGGCTTAGTTTTTAGAGACACAACTGAGAGTATAAGAGCGGTAACAACATCTCTGAGGCACCTTTGTCTCGTCATTGTGGAGGTCTGGGATTTAATCAGCATTGTGAGCTCTAGAGGGGTCTAAAGAAGATTTCCTTATTAAAGCAGCTTTGTAGCTATCGCTTCTGGTCATTTCATTAAGGTTATCACATGGGATTTTTGTGTTTGTGTTTGACCTTGGCGGCATGTGCGATGGGTGACTTCTGTAACATAGCAGCCAGGGCCTCAGCAGTGGGTATCTGGTCATACGAGTAGTGAAACCCAGCACTGGTGTAACGCCTGGAGATGGGGTGACAGAAAGCATTCACGTATGAAGTGGATTTGATCTGATTCAGCACAACAAAAGCTCTCATCTGTCGATGCATATCTGCATGGATGCCTCACCAGTCCACTATATCACTGGTTCCCAATAGAGTAGCAGCATTAATGACAGGGTTCCTGGCTGCGCACACTTTGTAGGACTCAGGATACTGACCGAGCAGGTGACAGGCCAGGAAACCGCCGTGAGAACCACCTATTGCAGCCAAGCGATCGGGGTCGAGGTTCGGGTCACGCTCCAGCGCAGTAAGCACAGCCCTCTGGGTGAAAGACAAGGAAGCCAGGACAGATCATTTCCTTACATCTGCAGGGGTGACTGTGCAAGTGATAGAGCTACATGTGCAGATATGGTCAAATATGGGAAAAATAATTCTGTTTTTGTAATTCTGACAAACTGCGTCACTGGCAGGATTTGTTGCTGACATCACTCTTTCCTGGATTTGGGAGCAGAAAAAACAAAAAGGACATACCTGCACATCTTTTACATCCTGGCTCCCGATCTGACCGATCAGTGACAAAATGCTGTGCTGGCCGAACCCCGTGGATCCCCTGTAGTTCACTGGGTAGAGACACAAAATTAGAAAAGGAAAAACCGCAAAATCAAAACTAAAATGTTAAAGAAATACTAACAATATTAATATTAATAATATTAACCCTGAAAGGCTTGTAGTTGTTGTAGACGGTGACTGATTTGCTTGTTCACCAGAAGATATTAAGTTTCTGTATTTTCTTTCTTTTATTAAAAAACAAAACAAGATAACGTAACGTATCTGGTAATGGTGGGATGATCGTGTATTTATGTATATATATGTATTTTTTTTAAAAATGGTTCATATTTAGAATAAAAAGAATCAGAGACACACTTGGGCCGCGGTTCTCAGCTGAAAAAAAGGTGTGTCGACTCCGGGTCAGGGACAGGGTACTGACCCAAGTGGAGGAGGTTAAGTATGTCAGGGTCCTGTTTATGAGTGATGATAGAGTGGAGCAGGACACTGACCGACTGACTGGTGTGAAGACAAAGCTTTGACTTCGCCTATGGTCCCAAGCCTTTGGGTAGTGACTGAAATAATGAGATCGCAGATACAAGCTGCAAAAATTAACTTCCTTCAAAGGGTTGCTGGACTCTCACGAGAAAGGGTGAGGAGTCACTGAAGAGGGACTCAAAGTAAAGTTGCTGCTCCTCCACATTGAAAGGGAAAGCTGTGGTAGTTAAGGCAACTGATTAGGAGGGCTCCTGGCCCTTGCATAAGAGTGGTATTTCAGGCATGTCCTACAAGGAGGCAGCTCTGGGAAAGACCCAGGACACACTGGAAAGATTATCTCTTGGCTGGCTTTCAAACATCTCAATGTCCCTGGAGGAGGTGGCTGGGGAGAGGGAGGTCTGGGGTTCTATGATTAGACTATTACCCCTGAGAGCTGGACTCAGATAAGCAGCAGAAAATGGGTAGCGAATCAGAGCCTTTACTCCATTGTTTCACATGTGTACTTTTTATTGACTGTTTAATTATTACTATTAAGTGAATAAACCAAAAAAGAAACAAATATACCGTTTGCTGTATTTATAACTCTCTGAAGACAACAAGCTAATCCAGTTTTTAATCTTTACCTTAAATTAAATTCACCTCATTTTCCAAAATGTTAAACTCATTTGTGTGCACGGCATGAGAGCCTGACAAAATCTAAGCAGCACATGTATCTCACCCATGAGCAGAGCAAAGCCGAGTTTAGCCAGCCCAGCTGTGGTGCTGTTCCACTCTGCAGGGAACTGAGAGTGAGGGCCCCCTAGTGGTGCAAACAGCAATAACAGGAAAACGATTTAATAAATCACCCACACGGTAGACAGAAAAAAGGCAATAATACGGCATAACAAGTAGGGACGTGAATACAGACCATGGATGAAGACCACAAGAGGTGTCCTGGTTTCACCAAGGGGACGAGATGGTTTAACCAAGACTGCACCAAAGTCTAAGCCAGCTGTGTAAGACAGAGAGGAAGTAAGAGGACAATGGAGCTGAAACTCAAAACACGTCTACTGAAGGAGAAACTGAAAGCTCACGGTAGTTTGCGTTCTCCTCGTCCGATGGAAGAGTCACATCTAGAACTTTCCAGCTGAAGTCAAAGGTCATGAGGGGCTCCTGCAGAGTTTGCCAGGACACGGCCTCACCTGCACGCGGGACAAACCCCACCCTCTGCATGCACGTCCATCCCCGTGGAAACAAGAAGCAGATAAACAGAAACATATCAAATCATTTTAAATAACTGAAAACATTCGCACATGCATTGCATGTTTGTGTTCACATGTGGCGTCGTGGTTTGTCCGACCAGAGTGGGAGGGGTGTTCGGGCTGGAGCAGCAGACCACCATCAGGTCTCTCTGGACCGTCAGCAGTTTCCAGCTGCCATAAAATTGGGAAGAAGAATCCAAGAGGTCTGAAGAGGAGGAAACAAAGACGGAGGTGAAGAGGGTGAAAGAAGAGATGAAGAATAAACACAGGGGCTCTTGACAGGGGTGAAACAAACAGAGAGAAAGGTCAACCCTTAGAGAGGCAAGATGTGCTGTTCTTTTTTTTGGTCCTGTCATACCTTTCTGTTTTCCCTTGTCCTCCTGGTGAAGATGAAACAGTGGAGGAGGAGGAGGGAGAGGTTCAGAAAGAGAATCAGAAGGAGGTGGAGGTGGAGGAGGAAGGGGAGATTCATGAGGCAGGGGAGGAACTGGAACCGGAAGAAAAGGAGAAGGCGGAGGTGGAAGAAAAGGGGAAGGAGGAGTCGAAGAAACAGGAGACGATGAATGAGAAACAGAGGGGGAATCGTCTGGAGGAGGGAAAAGAGGAGATGGGAGAGGACAGGAAGCCCAACATGGGAAAGGGGGAGGGGGGAGCAGAGGAGAGAGGGGAGAAGGAGGAGGAGGAGGGAAAAGAAGTGATGGAGATGAGGACAGGAGGGAAAGAGGAGGAGGAGGAGGTGGTGGTGGTGATAGAGGTGGAGGAGAGGATGGACTCTTACTATCAGAGAGGGAGGTGACTATCTTTGATCTTCTGTCAACTAGGAAGAGACCCTGAAAGAGAGAAACGCAAAATGAGTCATGGAGAAGGTGTGTGTGTGTGTGTGTGTGTGTGTCACGAACACAACATGTTATAGACAAAAAAAAATAGGAGTTGTTTCAGTTATACCAGGTTGTGCCAGAGAAATGTGTTTGTTACCTTCCAGTTCCTGCAGGCGCTGCTGAACATTACTCTCTGGCTGTCTGCAGACCAGCAGCAGGACGGCAGCGCTTCATACATGCCTGCAAACTCACCTGGAACAGAAAGACGTGCAGAGGAGTTCAACTCTCCACCGAGCTCCTCAATCTTTACGAGCAATCACAAGTTCTCTTGATGCATTAATCTCTTACTGTGAGAATTTATAGTTCTTCAAATCTGAATTTTGAAAAACTCATCCATCATAGTTACAAAATTCGAATTGAAACTGACACGAGCCTCTCTTTTGGCACCTTCAGGAACTGTAACGTACCAGCTTGTGGCCTGCTGACAACATCCAGCAGCGTAGATGTCTGCCCGCTTTCCAGATCCAGCTGTGGAGGATGATCCATGAGTCAGTCTGCAGTCAACCATTAAGAGAAAGAACACACAGACATGCACAAAAACCCCACACATGAGAACACATACAGCACCTGCTGCAGACTGAGGCACTGGTTGTGAGGACCAAACACCGCACCCTGCAGGTAGATCAGCGTGGACCCATCAGGACTTAGCCTGGGATTGGACACTGAAAGGTTTTCCCCCGACAGACGTTCTGGTTTGGAAGACGAGAGGGCTAGCTGAGCAAAGTGGGGGCACAACTTTAATATATTAACAAACAGACAAAGAGAATGCTCTCACCACAATGTCCACACAGGTCAATCTTGAACAAGGCTGACCTGAAAGAGTTTAGACCAACAGAGACATAAATTGAAGAAGTACGTTTTAAATGTATATGTATACAGATACTGTTTCTGGAAGCGCATTTAAAGCAGCTCTCTAACCTCCGGTTGGAGCAGAACTTCAGTCCGAGTCTGAAGGGTTCGTGGTACCAGCCAATGAAAAACACTGCCTGACTGCCGGGAGCCCACAGAGCCTGGAGATAAAAACACACAAATGTACAGAGAGAAAAAAACATCCTCCTGTTAAGTTTGTATGAAAGTTACTTACAGAATAAGGTGTTTGAACATTTACGGTTCAGTGCCGTAAACGTCTGCATCCTCACCTGTCCAGGTGAAACATCAGGCGGAACGCCCTCCAACACGCTGGCCGCGCCGATCTCCAAATCCACCACACAAATCGCCGGCTCACTCCTATTGGTCAGGGCCTCCCCCCAATCTTCACAGTACAAACTCCTGTCCTGATTGGGCATCGGAACCCACGTCCCCCCAAAGAAACAGAACAAGAGTCCGACACTCAAACACTCTGCTTTAAGGTTAGCAAAACAGCACGAACATATGTTTGCATCATACCTTTCTCCACGCGTGTCCCCCATCTTGCGTTTCGGCTGATGCGTTCTTGCTTCTCTCCGCTACGTACAGCAGTTTGTTCTCACACGCTGACCACGACAGGCAGCCAAACTGGGCTGAAAATAAACACATGTGAGAATAAGTGTTTGTTTGTTTTAAAAATACAGACGTAAATAGATGCGGAACAATATGGCAGCACGGTGATGAGACCGCGTCCTTGATTCTTATCGGTTTCTGGTGGTGATACGTCAGGATTTCATCTCACCGTCGTCATACACTCGGCCGTGTTTGTTAAGAGCAGTCAGGTTGAGGCATTTTCTGAGGCCGTGGCAGTTCCATATCTAAACAGACACGACCATAAACAGCAGCCTGTTAAGATGCTCGAATGCAGACATTACAAAATGAAGCGTCCCGTTTTTCTTACCTCGAGGAGCTGGTGACCGCTCGTCTCTCTGATAACAGCTCTCAGGCCTCGAATGGGAGAGAATCCACTCAACAACCTAAAAAAAGAAAAGAAAAACTGACTCCTAAATTTGATGCAGACAGAGGGATCCACTGCTTCTCTACTGCACCTCAACCACACTCAGTGGATTTCCAGCTTTCTGAGACACCCTGTGGTGCACTCGTACATCACAGCAGCAGGCGGACAAGTAAAACCACCTGAGATCAAGTCAGTAGAAATTTTCAGGCACTGTTTTTGCCAATCAATTAAGATTTTACATTAGAAAATGTCCCATTATTATTACTATTAAATTATGGCCCAACTCACTCTCCGGACACAGACACACACGGTCCTGGTGGAAGAACAGTCCTGATGCTCTTGTGATTGTTGCTCTCCGAGATCAGCGTGAACTCCTGCAAGTATCGGAGTCTGGAGCATCGGACAAGTTCGCTCTGACTCCACTCTGCACATGGACACAGTGAACATAGAAAAGTTTATTACTTGTCACAGAACAGAGAAAAAGCCATATGTGTCTGCATGACATCCTGGCAAGCAAATGTTAATATAATAAAAAATAGTGTTCCCCCGTCAGATTAAACCAAAATATCTGCTCATTTTCTTCACTTGTTATTTTAATGATCCAGTTAAATTATTATTCATGGTTGCACTATTTTCTCCGATAGCTTTTCTCCCCTGTGAGATGGACGGTGGGGGTTGCAGGCTCTCCTTGCAGAGTTAAAGCTGACTCGAGCGTCGATCCCTCAGCTTCACAATCCCGTTTAAAATGAACCAGTAACGTTGAGACTGAATGGAATCCCCCCGACACAGACGGGTTTACGCTGCAAAGCCTTTTAAACCCTTAAGACAAGGTCACGGCTCTTGTACTCAAACGGCAGGCTCTCACAAAAAAGCAAACAAACACGGCCCTCCACATGGAAACATCTTCTGATTGCTTACGCTGAAATGAAAGCAAGTAGTGAGGAGCTCTTTTAATCTTGCTTGTTGATTCCAGTTAACATGAGGAGAGTGTGAGCTGGATTGGACAACTACTGGACTGAGTGTTTAAAAAAATAACTTACACAATAACTCCATAAACTGTCACATTAAGGTGCAAATTAACAGCTTCATACAACCATGGCACGACGTCCCAGTAGTTACTCCTCTAGATCATCAGACCAAGATATCAGGTCATATCCAAGACCTACTGACCAAGCGATCACGTCGGTATTAATCACCTCATAGTCACTCACTTATGTACTTACTTATGAACAACTGCTGGTGAAAAGGAAGTATTCTTGAATGTAGATGGCTAGGGTTAATTTCAAGTGCACACTAAATTTAAAAGGACCCTAAATGGAAAGCACTTCCTACTATGAAGCATATGTACTAATAATAAATCGTCTATTTTACTTAGAGAAGTTTCAGCTGGGTGCATTTTATTCCCCCTTTCTCCCACTCCACTACATTTTGGGGTCAGTGCTGAGCAGGTTCAGAGTTTTCAGTTTGTTTTCTCATGAACTATCCATGCAGTGAACATAAATTAGCTGACAGTGGGAAGCCGGGTGGTAATAAATAAATAATGACCATCATGTCTGTGAAGGTTCTCAGTCATCCAGGTCATCGTAGTCAAAGGAGCTTGCAAAGACCATCATCATCATCTGTGCACACATGGGGAGGGAGGGGGAGCGCTCACCTGCTGTCACCGTGTATATCCGGGGTTCCTGGAGCTGCTCCTCTCTCACATGGGCTGAAACAGGCGCAGGCAGGCCGCTCACCTCTCCGTACACCCCGGTGATTTGTCTGAGCTCCATCAGAGGCTGTCGCGGTTCACTCGTAGTTCCTGTCAAGCCTTAAACCCTGAAACTTCAACAGTCGCTGCACGGTCATACATCGTGCATTAAATGTTAAAACTATATGAAGTCTGAGGCTCACTGCAGCTCGACTCACGAGTACCTCCACACAGCTCTGTTAACGTTTGTATATCGTTTCTTTGGCTGCAGCTCAACATGTCAGAAGAATGATTTTCGCTGCACCAGCGACTCCATGTTGAATTCATGAATGGGCGATACCACTTGGCTCAGGTTGGGGGGGTGTAGTTGAGGGAAATGACCACGGAGAGGCAGCAGAGATCCGTTGAAACATTTACAGTCTGCATGAAAGTGCGAAGAATTTTTTAGAACTAAAGTGACCAGGACATTCTTTTTAAAAACATTAATTTTTAGTGGTTACTCGCTGTCCACAGTGATATATAAATAGGGATTTTGGCAGCGTGAAATCTGTCTCATGATTAATGAGGTGTTTTCTTTCTGAAAAAACAGACTTAACTTGGCCAAACTACACTGTACAATTACTACGCTCCGGGCTTGGAAAATTATTCTTAAAGGTAATTACAGCTTAAATTACAATAATTTCACATATTTTAGGATTTTCATGTAAAGCACCTGTGCTCACACCAACACTTAGATTCGCTAAATATCATGTTTCCAGGCAGAAACTAGACCTCCTTTCTGATGTAACTTTATGAACTAAGGAGAAAACAGTGTGCTTAAATTCTCTTTATTCAAAATTTTGTCAAGAAGCACCGATAAGATAGTTTGGTGAGATCATAACTTTTATCCAGGGTGAGGGGTCAAACCTGTTGGCTTTGACCCTTTACAAACCCAAACTGCTCACTGATCAGCAGCTCTGATTAGTGGTGTGTATGTTATCATCCAACATTTTATAAACATATCTCCATAAACCCCAATCTTCCCTTTATCTACAGTACATACACATGGATAGATGGTATGAGTCACCAACCTGCAACAAAAACAAGAGAAAAAAAAAAGAGGCAGCAGCTTCATTTTACCATCTTTATCCAATAATTCTGTCTGTAAACAAGTTGTAGTATTTTTTTTAAAGTCTTAAAAAACCACACACATTATGTCCCCTTTAATAAATTATTATTAAAATACAATTCTTCACTATAAATGGTTAAAATGAAATACAACTCCAAAAAAATATGAATACAAACATGACAATATTACCTCTTATTTGATTTTTCCCCTTTTTTTTCTTTTTAATTTTCAATTGTCATGATTGAATTAATTTCCAATAAAACACACCCCCACACAAAACACCACACACATTTTCTTTTAGGTTGCATTGTTTGTAAAGTTAGTTTCTGGTTTGGCAGCTGAAATGTAGCGAGGCAGTGTTTTTCCAGAATACGTCCTTGGCTCTTTTAACATCAGTTCATTGTTGGATAGGTTAAGATATTAAATGGGACCATAGGTATCAAAATGTAAAATACCTGCCTCACCGGTCAGATGACAGGAAAACAGATTGAACTGAGTGTGACTCTGTAAGTGAGATTTTACCTTTTCCTCTGTATTTGCACTGAATTGAGTCGTTATAATCCCACTGAAAGAAAGTTTTGCTTTGTTTCACAGCTCATGTTCACTGTGGAGAATCAGAAACGCTATGGCAGCAAAGCTGGCGCCTGATTTGAAAGAACATCGGGACCTATCCTCCGCAAACTGAGAATAAACGCTGGCCGCCTTAAATTTGGAGAATGACACTGCATGTGAAGAGCACAAGTGGCAAAAAAAAACTGAACAAACAAACAAAAATAACCCTGTTTGCTGAGTGTATGCTTGCGAAGAGCTGAAGGCATCACGTTGTATCCATGAAAGGAGTTCCTCGGTTTCTTCATTGTGGCCGTGCTCTTACATGACATCGGCACGTTTGTCCCGGACCTTGTTCCTCTGTTTAGTTCTGGCTTTGAAGGCAGCCGAGTTGAAAAGATGCTGTTTAAGCCAAAAAATAAAAGCAAGGTTGTAATCACACACCGGTCCTTTCAAACGCTACATTTTTAAAGAAAATACTCAAAGGTCAGATTGTTTCAGCAGAAGCTGCTGTTACCTTCTCAAACCGTGAGATCTTGTTGCCTTTGACCGCAGCGTCCAGGATGAGTGGTGGGCCAAGGCCAAAGATGTCTCTCAGTAGTTGGTTGAACTGCACCAAAACAAAAATTAGACGATATGAGCCGACGATAAAACCGATTTTCCTTTGTTGCATTTATGCTATGCAGACTGCGATGCAGGAGGATGGGCAATAAATGTATGTTTTATTCCATAAACAAAGCTATTTTTGGCAGCTCCCTTGCTACAAGGAGTTGTGAGAGCGGGGAGCTCCGCCTGTTTGATTTGGCAGTTTTATGTCGGATGCCCTTCCTGGGATTTGTATCTCTAGCTGGAATCAAACCAGCAACCTTTCACTTGACAAGTCCCACCTATATGCAACTCTCACCTGTACCACAAGTGGAGGGTACATATAAAAGGCATCTTAAAAAAATCCAGTTAAAAAAAACAAAACAAAAAAAAAAAACATTAAACTTACTAAATTAAGTACCACGTCATGCCTTCTTAAAGGTATAGTATCTCATTCTAGTGGATTTTTTCAGTAGAGGCGTCACTTTAAACATTGGATCATTTAGTTCAGAGTGTTTGTGCATCATTTCATAGCTTATTTGCCCTAAATAAACCTAACAGAGTCAGTGGGATTTGCCCACACAAGCGGCTCGTGTGTAGGTGTGCTCATTGTGTGCCGACTGGCATATCCTCCACACAAAATTACATTTGGTATCCTCGCAGCCTGCTGGCTGAGCAGCCAGTACCAGTCTTCCCACTCAACTTCAGGTTTTTGTTTTCTGCAGTCAGTGCAAGATGTGACAGAAGACAAGACTGAAGAGACAGAAAGCACCGAGCAGCTGCAGTAAATGAGGCTGTAAGAAAACAAGCCCACTCTGGTGATCAGTGATAAAGATGAAGGCATTTTGTTCCGTTTCCTCACCTGCAGATGGTCTCTGACTCCAGACTCGAGGATCTCTTTGAAGGCGTCGTAGATCCTTCTCCTCACCCAGCTGTCAATGTAAACGTTCTCCACCCCAAACCTGATTTTCTCTTCTGTGAAGTCCTCGTTCTGGAGAAAGAAATGAGAAGTGAGAAGCTCAGATGTGGGTAAAGCGATGTTGAAGAAAGCTACTCTGCAACTTGAAACAGAACATCTGGCACCTAAAAACATTTCTGTCAGTCTTTACACAGCTCCAACATGAGATAACATACCTCTATGTAATGCAGCACCTCTCTGAAGATGGAGCGTTGTTTCCTTCTGTCGTTCTTGGCTCTGTGCTTGTTGCCGTCTGTGGCCAAACTCTTCAGGCATTCACACAGACTTTCACCGTCCTCCACCTCAAACTCCTGCAGACATTCACACGCAAATATGTAGTGCACTAACACAGGAGACGTTTAAACCTATACGCCTGTAAGTGAGTGTACTTGTCTGTTCTTATTGTTCAGGTGTGTACCTCGTCGATCTCTCGCCCCAGCTCCACCAGCAGGGCGATGGTCTCTCCTACTGCGATTCTGTAGTTCACATCGCTGCTCTGAAGACACGCCTGTAGTTTAGGGAGGTGACTACAGCAAGAAAGAGGCATACGATTACCAGTTAGCTACACTGCTAGATACTACTGCTGTCGCCTCTCATTTTAAGACTAAAGTCAGTTGCCAGACATAACAGAAGATGCCATAAGAAGGTTGTTTTACTCACTGGCTGAGCAGCACAGTCAGTCTAGAAGTAGGATAGATGGTGACCAGCAGTGACCAGGCCTGCAGGGCAGCAGTGTGCAGACCTGCACTTCCAGGTTTCGGTGTGGGCAGAACTCCCTCTCCATTAGGGTACGAAGACATGAACACACTCTCCAGAAGAGCCAATGACTTGATTAAGTCCTGTGAGGAGGTAACATCAATGCATTACAGCACAAGTCTTTTTCTTTTACTCTGAAAACGTCCAGCTTATGCTTCTTAGAATTAAACTGATAAGCTACAAAGTGTTCTCACCTCTCCATCTTCAGCAGATGAGACATAGCAGCACATCCCCAGAGTCCTAGCACACTAACGGGGACACAGATGCAACAACGGTCAAACTAACACACAAACATCTGAGGACAGATAGCGACACTTCATGTGTGATCCTAACACAATCTGGGCTTAGTTAGAATCTAAATCATGCAGATAACATTTGAGCAGAAAATAAAAAACACCCCCCTCCGAATAGGCCATCCTAAATCCATTAAATGCATTAACGTTCACAAGTTTCATGTGATTACTCACACTCTGGCGAGCTGCTATGCTGGCACTGCTGTCACTCAAGGTGGCCGTGAGAGGCGGGCGAAGCATTTTGAAGCCCTCCTCCGCCTCGTCTCCGCCCCCCAGCTGAATGCAGAGCAGAGCAAAAACCGTGGCCGATGCCGCCTTCTCCTCCCCACTGCCTGGACACACGAGAAAGTGTTTTATCAGTACCTGCAGTTTTTAAATCATTCTCGCGATTCCGTTCCATTTAAAAAAACAAACAAAAAAAACAAAACACGGTTTTCATAAATCTTTTGAATTTGTACAAAGTGGCATCAACAGGTTAGCAGAAAGCAAGATCAACTGAAACAATCCAGACCCATTCGTGTTGTTTTGCATTACCTTTTCTGAGGCTCCTTTCCAGGCAGTCGCTGATGGTGAGGCGCCTCTCTGTCAGGAAGTCATACAGCACTCTGGAGGAGAAGGCCTGTCGCAACGACTCAAGAGCTGCTAGGCGAGTCTTTGCACTAAGACATGAGGAAGAAACAACAACAAAAGGTGTTGGAGCCATTTGTTTGCAGTTAATAATGCCATTGCATGCTCATTTTTCTTACTTGACACTTCTTAAATGATTTTTTTAAAAATTAAAAAAAAAAAAATGTTTCTCACCTCTTATCAGTCAGGTTGTCTATACACAGTTTGAGTTTGTCTTCCGTTTCTTCCTGGGCAGTTTGCTCATCCACCTGCTCACTTCCTGTGTAAGATCAAACAACACAGAAAACTGATACGACTGCATTAAAAGGCAACTGTTTGAAGTTTTGACTGGAGACTCCGGCCACAGATACACAGATTGTTTAGTGGCAAATCAATTAGAAAATAATGGTCCTAACCCAGACTGAATGCACATGCAGAAGGAATGAACTGTGTAGTGCATTTACCCGTGCCCTCTTCCAGCACCGAGGTGCTCTCGCTGGCACTGCTGTAGTGGCTGAGAACGTCCGACATCAGCTCATCATCGCTGCCTGCCGCCTCTCCCTTTACTCCATTTTTAGCACCTGGAGACGGAAAAGATAAAATAAGAAAAAACAGCAGAGCAAAAGGATTTATATTTGGAAGAAGATGGATGGAAACTGTATACATTGATGCTTTAATGTCTAAGATAATCCTTTTTTCTTTTTGTTATAAATCACAACAGAAGTTAGCCCAAACTTTTTGATTAGCGCTCCCAATTATTATATGATTAAAGAAGATCTGGATGACACTGAGGCCCTCTTATGTCACTATAAGCAGCTCACTTCCAATCATATGCAAAAAAACATTACAGTAAAACTGAAACCTGTTCTGCCATTTTCCAAGGCAGCAGGACGTGTTGAGTAACCCATCACTTATATTACCTGTTAGCACAACTTCCTCTTAGTGTGAAGCTTACCAAACTAACAGGACAAAAAAACAAACCCAAACACATTCGACTTTAACATAAACACCAGGAAGCAGCCAAACTCGCACAAACACCAGAACGGTGTCAGATTCAGTGGAACAAAATTCAATGCTAAATATTTTAGTCTGACTTTAGTGGTCAGAATCGCTTCATTTGTATGCACATGGTATAGCAAAGAAAAAAAAAATGTTTTCAAGCACTTAGATTTTTTTTTTATGCTCGGTTTTTTTTAAGACCACCTTACATCTGCTGCATATTAGGAATCTTAATAATAATAATAATAATAATAATAATAATAAACAACACACAAACCAAGAGAAAGGAGCCAAAAATGTAATGACATGCTGGAGTGGAATATAAAAAAAATAAACAAAACACAAGGAAAGTGAAAAAGTGCATCACACCAAGCAGCCTCCCATTCTATTAAATGACAAGTAAGCCGAATGTTCCACAAAAAAGTGCTCTATTAGGATAACATGATACTATGAAGTCTCTAACCACAGCAAACACCAGATAACCCAAGGATTTTCCGTTAGGTAATGCTCCGTCATCTTTTATTTGTTTATTAGCGCCAGATGTTCTGTTTCCACACAGCTCTGCCGTGTGTGTATGAGAAGGGCTAAGAGTGAGGCATGCAGAGCTAAGCTAACACTCCTGCTGGCTCAGGACTTTCTACTGTTGTTGGGATTACTGAAGACCAGTGTGGTTTTCATTTATTCGTTCATTCAGTGTGTGGGATCCAGAACGGTCAGACTGTGTGTGCGCGAGTATGCGTGTGTTTAGGCGTTCGTGTCGAGGTCAAACAGGACAGCTGGGGTAGCCCAAAGGTCACCGGTGTTGGAGCAATTCGAAATAGGAAAGTCACTCCATTCTGTTCAATACCTAACACAAAAGCACAGCAAATACAGAAACTTTGTTGACACATTTTGCAATATCTTGTACTTATTTCCACCTGTTTTCCCAGATAAAAAAAAAGAAATGAAAAGAAACTAGGACCCTGTTTGACCTCAGAGTAAAGAGTGTAAACTACGCTAAAGTTCAGCCATTTGACTGGAGTGGACTCAGTTGTTGAGCCACTGTTGTCAGATCTTAAGTTTTACCTTTTCCTTTACAGAGTTTCTTACCTGTATTCACAAGCCAAGCACAGCTTAATTCCTTTGTCATCATTGCTGATTAATTCCTATCCATCATTTAAAGGCTCTGGAAACAGTACGAGCAACAACTGCTACACCTAATATTTGGGAATCTAGCTTCAAATCAGAGTCTCATTATTGCCACTACACCAAATGTCTCTACCAAGAATCGGTTCATGATTCCTAGCAACAACTGCTCTCTACTTAATAGTTAATAATTACATAACTCTTTTCTTTTAAATAATTGTGAAATAACACATGAGGAAATACAGGAAAAAAAATGTAAATTCAGAAAAAAAGACGATGATCGAAACAGCGTTCCTTGAAGTGCGCTTTCTTTATGTGATGTTCTGATTACTCTGACAGAATGGCCCGAGGCAAACATACTGTTGGTAGCTGAGATAACACACTGTGGGCCAATATCAGTCAGCAGTTTCCCAGTCACCATCCTTGAACTGCTGGTCACTTCACTGGTTACACAGAGCTCCACACCTTCCTACGCAGGCCTGCCCACACACAGCCCAATTAGTGAAGTGTGAGCTCCCCGCCAGGACTCACGTGTCCTCTCCACATTGCCACTTTATGCTTACGTAGCAATCACTCACACGGCTCCAGCAGTTGGTCGGCCACTGGGAAATAAGGCTCTGCTGACAGATTCGAGCCGAGGAGGTGGGAGCTTTTTAAAAAGCCCACATGCTATAGATGGAAGACATAGGACTCCAATGGCTAAATTAACCTGCCTTCTCCTTGCAAGCACTTTGCTAAACATCTGAATGGATCACTACCCCTACAGTTGGAGAAGTCAAGCAGCACAGCTAATATTCAGACATCTATTTTTCTCACCGTCAGCGCTTGTTCTAAAACTGCAAGCCCTATTTGAAGTCATCCAGAAACAGACCTTGAAGGAAAACTAAATTCTTCAACTTAAAATACCACACCACACGGAGTGTTGCAGGAAACTGATGCATAAATCTGCATCGATAACAAAAACTACTGTTTTTAGAGTTTAAATAGTCTGTTTCTACTGGAATCTGTATTAGTATTCTCTACTGGTACTGCTGGTTGTCAGTGCTGTCTCCATTCACAATCATATATTGCTTGAGAGGTTAAAGATAGCTTTAAAGGGTTGTCTTTGTATCTCTCTCACATAGGACTTTGTCAGTCATTTCTCATAATTATCCATCATCAACTGAATAATATGAGGTGTTCCACAAGGTTGTATCCTGGGCCCCATCCTGTTAGCACTGTACTTGCCTTCTCCCAGGCAAATAAGTCATTTTAATGATATTTATATCTGCATATTGTCAGATTCGCACTATTTTTTAAGTCGATGATTTAAAACACTGTACTACTGAATTATCTGAATAAAGCTAAATACTGATAATACACGTGGTTCTTGTTTCTGCCCCTGTTGGCCTCTTCCCAAAGATAATGAAATGCTTTGGTTCTCCTTCTTCTTTTCTTAAGCCTATCCTCTGTAATCTGGGATTCTTCCTTTAGCCACACTTACACTTTGGACCAGCATGTAAAATACTTGGTTTCCCCATGTTTCTACCAGCTGGGGATTACTGCTTAACTGTGGCTCATAACTTTAAATCCTGTTATCCTGCATAAATTAAACAACTTCAAAGATTTACACTGAAATTCTCCCCGTCCATCCATCCCGTACATTAAAGTTTGCAGAAAGCTTTGGGTCTCAAAGGAAGCTCAAACATTAACATGATTATATTATGTGTTAATAAGAAACATGTGAAGGTAAGTTAGGGATTGCCACATAGAGCAATGTGTCACCAGTGACTTTAACTCAGCGTCCAGAATGTCACAGTGACCTGACATTGCTTATACATGACATAGTCGCACAGGAAGCAACAAGTAATTGTTTATGGTATTAGTGCAGGTAAGAAGAGAAAAAATTCCAGTTCACGATCAGAGTAGATGGTGATAAAACAAGAAAAGTTTTTTTTTTTAAATAAATAAATAAACCAAACACCTGTAAGTGCAGCAGGACGGGTGGATGAAAAGGTCAAAAGTCATTAGACGACATTCATACTTCTGTAATGTCTATCTTTTAATCTTGCCTTAAAGCCAGGACAAGTGCATGGTGTTCAAGTGAGACGTGCACACAAAGAATGAGAACATTCAGATATAACTGCTACATCTTATTAAAGTGAACAGCCAAGGCACGCAGAAGGAAGAGTGCAGCTGGAATAGACGACAACGACATGGTCGTTTGATTTGCTGCATGCACTATCATGAGGTTCAAGAGCTTCTGGACAAGGTTAGAACCAGATGTAGAAGCTGGGGTCGGGAGTCAACAGTCAGAGGAGTTACCTTTGAGTGACGCCTTAGTCGACAGCTGCAGCTGAAGAACTTCCTGACGGAGAGAGCCTGGACATGATGGAATGAACGGATGGTTGAAATAGATTGTATATTTGGAGCAGTGGACAGGTTCATGAACGGACGGAAAGGTGAATGTAATGCAAGAATGGCCATGATGGAGAAGAAAACATGAAAAATGGGCATTCATTTCTGTATTGCAACCTTTTTTTTGCATTTATTGAAGCATTCATATGTAAAGGAGCTTAAATAATAATTCTTAATGCAGAAGTCTGCAGCTATTAAAAAATGCATCAAGCTTTCCCGGACCGCTCCTCGCGCTTATTAGAGTGTCAAACTGACTTTAGCACTAACGCCAAGCAAATGCAGACTGCACTGCTAAGCTGTAGCACTGATTATACCCACATGGATGTGCACGACAGGGTGCAAAACAACTCACATGTTAAAGTTAGGAAGCAACAGGCTGCCCGCCTGTTAGCGTCTATTCCATATGGTAAAAATACCCCTGCTTAAAACTTCTAGTCTTTCTTCCAAGTGTACTGTTAGATCTGCTCAAACCGTATTCAGACTTCTACTCCCTTATATTCCTGCTTGAGCTCGAGTTAGCATGGCTGCTATTGCTACTTACCCGGCTTACCGGAGCCACGTTTCCCCGTCTTACTCCGCGGCATTTCGAGCAGCTTTGATCCTCCGTTTCACAACAAAGCTAGCTGAGGTTAGCTAGCTCAAGGATTAGAACGACGGGCGTGAAAACAGCAAGAACTGAAGCCTGTTCGTATTTACAAGGGTTAGGGGGTTTGTTGGTGTTTTTAAGCCACCTTCTTTCGTGTTATCGCTGGCTAGCCTCCGTTACGATCACCAACCAACACCACGTTCCGTAACTTTTCGCTTTCTTCAGTCTATGAATAAAGAGTTGTCCGTTGGCGGAAAAGTGCCTGTCTTTAGCAGCTGCCCCGGTGTATTATCTATGATTTTCCCCGGGTAATCTATATCTAATACTAGGGTGAGATGGTAAGTATTTTTCAAAGCGTTTGGGACGGAGTTTTGAGCACGCTGTAGTCGCCAAGTCCACCATCTTCCCCTCAGTAGCTACTGATAAAACCGGCAGCCGGGGTTGCCAGGTTTGTTCAGTTAAAGTCCCTCCTTTCCGGTTACGTGTAAAGCCAACGTCACGCGTCGTAAATGAAGTTCCTTTGTGGACTTGATATGATTAAATAAATTGAGTCATGCATTTGTTTTGAATATAAGTTTAAATTTCTGGGGTTTTCATACCAAACGGCTCGCCTTTAATCGTGTTTTATTGATTCAAAGGTGTGAGCCATGAGTTGAATTTGGGGAAAACACATTTACATCCCTCCAGACTCATGCTTAGAGATGAACATTTTACCAATGTAATCTTGAATTTAAATCTTTTACTGTATCTGATTTGGGTATTATTGACAACAGTATCAAGACCTGACATTTGGAGATGGTGGCATTAACAATAAATACAGGATACGGAGCTTGAGGTGGGGAACCTTTAACTTTGTCTTTAAACCATGGTTTAAAAACAAAGAGAGGCAAGGCTCAGATGGACCTGTGCATAACAGGATTAATGGATATTCTGGACAAAGGATGTTGAAGATGACAGAAGAGGACTGAACAAAATCACCTTTATTAAAGAAAAGACCTCATATCAATAGAAAATGTTTACAAAAACTCCATAATTAGTCCAAGTATTAGTACAAACTCACATACAGCAAATACTCAAGAGAACCTAAGAGTCAGTAGTTTTGCAGACATACATTAGTCATAAGACAGTGTCCCATTTGATAATTAAAATTTCATTAGAAGCAGACAGAAAACAGAAAATAATTACAATTAACATATTTTCAAGTTAGTCTTGTACCACATGTTGCCCAGGTGCAAAGTGCTTTTATCTTATGATTTCTTTATGAATCACCAAACCAAGAGTAAAAAAGTGAAGTAAAAAACTACAACACTTCAGACAGAGACATTTTGCATGGAAGGACAACAAGTCGCCACTGTTTACAAATCAGGCATTTTATAAAACCAGTCACTGGAAATTTGGTTTATAATATTCAGAAAACCTTAGAAAGGGAAATGTGTCGTGTGCACTTTCTGTTTTGGTCCAACAGTGACAAACTGAAATGATTTCATGTTTTGTTAGCAATAAAAAGTGAAATGCTAGTGTTTACATCTTTGTTACTCCCACTGGAAAAATAAAAGTGCGGCAAGTATTTCATTAAACAAACAAACAAAAAAAAAAAAAACAACTTTGTCTCGGAACAACGTGAACAATGTCTCAGCCCCATCATCCGCAGGGGAACCCATGTTAGTGCACCAATTTCTTAACCAGATGCATGCATAATACTGAATTATTAAATAAGGACTGGCAGTCTGTGCAAAGTCTCTCTATGTAGGGTGACCCGATCCCAAAAAAAGAGACGGTGGGGAACTTTTTAGCTGGACAAAAATTGATTGTGGCAGTTTCCATCACATTTACGAAAATCATCTTTCCCTGATGGGCAGAGCTACATGACTCTACGTGGGACTAACCCTGCTGTCTTCAGACAGTTTGATTAGAAGCCAGACTTTATAGACGTGCACATCCTGCAGAGCCAATCAAAATGTGGGACACACACACTTTGCAATCCATTATGAAGAGGGTCATCTGGACACCCTGTTTTCTACATGAGCTCCTATAATGTCCATCCTCAAAGCAGCAGCCCTGGTGACTCTGAATATGAACACTGTGAGTACTTTAAACGTAATATATTTGTGCGTTACAGTGACCGATCAATAGTCAGTAGTAATTTTTGGACTAATTTTTCCTCTGTTGGACTCACCAGTGAAGGTTTGTACATTTTAAATAGTGGGCTAAGAATGAAGGGGCAGTGCTGGCAAATACGGGATCGTTTGAAGGAACACTCAGCAGCACCTATACTCTATAAGTGTCTCTCCTAACCAGTATAGTACTTGGTGGGCACAAAGGGCATCTTGCTGACGGTGGCCGGCACTGCCTTTTTCCTGACCTCGACCTGGATGGCTGTTCCATTTTTGGCGAACGCTGCATCCACGTAACCCATGGCAATGTTCTTTTTCAGGCAGGGAGAGGGGCAGCCGCTGGTCACCTCACCTGTACAAAACAAAGGAATTTGTCTTTCCAAAGAAATCCTGTTGTATAGTTTTTTTTCAGTCATTTATTTCTATATGACAGGCACTGTCATGTCTGCAATCATGCAGCGTGTGAAGAAACACTTAACAATCATCTCACTGACATTTGATATGATACCACAGAAATACAAACATTGCGATCGTATCTATTTCAAAGCCCTAACATGTAAGATTTGAAAATGTCTGAGTCTGGAGACCCCAATTGGCAACATCATAACAGATACTGGCAAACAACAATACTCTCATAATTGTTGGGGGGGGGTATGTTTTTATGTCTGTGTTTGCACATTCTGACCTATGACCTTTCCATCAGGGCTGAGAATAGGCGTATGCTGCCGGACTGGGGGGCCGGTGGACACCAGACCCACTCTCTTCCTGGCTGTCTTGGCTTTGATCTGAGGTATGATGATGTCAGCACCGGGGAAATCTTTGGCCTGGCGTCTGCGCTTTCCTGTGTGTGAGACACCAGCAGTTCATTGACAGACTGAATGAAAAGGCAGGCGTGCACAACAACATCTGGGATCCTCTAATTAAAAAAACAAAATAAAATAAATCTTATGTGTAATTCCAAATTATCAGATGGTGGTATCTAATTGGTATGCAATTGTGAAACTATTAGGAAAAGATCCTAAGACATGTGCTGCTTCTCGCCTTCGGAGACCAATCAGAAGAACGTTTACCTTTGAGTGACGCCTTAGTCGACAGCTGCTTATTAAGTGGCAAATAAAAGCAAAATAATTTAAATGTTTTCAAATCACAAGTTTCATGACAGCCTCACACAAAAGCAGCTGTTAGAAAAAAAGAATAAACGACCAAAAAAAAAATTAAACCCCAACCTATGGTCCAGACAAGCGTGGCCTCCACAGGTGTAGTGGTCTCATCGATGTCATTGCCATAAAGACAAAGCCCCGCCTCCAGTCGTAGGCTGTCCCTAGCTCCCAGCCCGGCCAGCTTCACCTCACTGTTGGTCAGTAGCTTCTCTGTCAGCTCCACCACTCTGGACTCAGGGACGGAGATCTGACACACAGAGACACAGGCAAACTGTAGAGCCACGTCTTTAGCCAAGTACCTTTAATGTCAATAAAGTTCAGAGAATTACAAATTTCACCTCAAAATTACATCTACGCATGTAATGATACATAGTGCAATTTATACCAGTTTTGGAGAAGTTTACTACAGATCTGTCAGCCACAGACCCTGGTGTGTGTGTAGGTTGATGTGGGAACTATTTTATATCTGCCAATCAAAAGACGTGCAGCTAGCTAAAAGTAAGCTAGTTTGTGTAATGAAAGCTTCACAGGATGCAAACCTTCAATTACACAATCTCTTTATTGTACTGAGTGATACAGCTGGCTGCTGTAATTAGGCCAACAGAAAACATTTTCTAGATTAAGTGCTCACAATAAGGTTTCTGGATGTTTTGAGTAAGAATTTCTGGAACAAGTCATTGAGGAGTCTTTTTGTCTTGGAAAACGATAGAGCGCCA
Organism: Neolamprologus brichardi; assembly: GCF_056152115.1. Lineage (NCBI taxonomy): Eukaryota > Metazoa > Chordata > Actinopteri > Cichliformes > Cichlidae > Neolamprologus > Neolamprologus brichardi. The sequence continues at coordinate 8,213,819 of NC_142123.1, forward strand.
TCTAGTTCTGCTATATCTACAAGAAACCAGGCAGATCCAAAAATTAAACTGAATCTTGTTGTTAACAATCAAAGCAGCAGTCTGCAGAGAGGACGTTTCCTCAAACATGATTTGCATCAAATGAATGCCAGAATAAGTGCAAGTGTATCAAGCCTACTTCAGGATGTTGATTACATATTAAGAAGAAGTTGCTGTCAGGTGCTCCCTTATTCACAAGGGGTCACCACAGCAGGTACCTCTCCATGTTTTATTTGTCAGATTTTTTTATTTATTTTTTCAAACAGGAGAATCAGCTTCCTGACACAAACCCAAAGAGATTTGTGTCTCCTCCTGGACACAAAAACCAGCAAACTTTAACTTGTTCATCAAATGTTTAAGCCGCCTCAATGGACTCAAATTGTGGTCATAAATATTTTGTACTTGTAAATCAGGATTTGTATGTGTAAAAAGAATTTGTGTGTGTAAAAAGATTTGTGTGTCAGAGATAGAAACAACAAGGAGCAGGTGCATCTAGTACAAGTAGAGCTGCTGCAAAAACTCACAGAGCTCAGCAGCCAGCGCAACAAATTCTGGATCCTTGGCCTTTAGTTAGCAGTTAGCATTAGCAGCACATGCTGCCGCCAATGTGAAAGGACCTTGATGCTGCGCACTGTGACTCACAGCAATGGTCCCGAATCAGCACTAACTTTGTGTTAAACTAATCCTAAAGTAATAATGGTATTTCTAACCACTGATATACCACAACTTCATCCTTTCAACAGCTACTGAAAGTTAGGGGACCTAGCTGCTATTGGATATTTATATAGAGATCCTCTAGCTTCAAACTGCATTACCCTTCAGAGACCTGCAGTTCAAAAAAGCGCCCCACCGAAAGCCAAACCCATCTATTCTCTGATTGGATAGTTAAATTTGTGATTGACATGACATTGACCAATCAGATGAAAGGAAGAAAAATAGACAAAAAATTATTTTGCCTAAGTCCACACACAAATCTTTTTTTTTTTTTTTATGCACACACAAATTATTTTTACACATACAAATCCTGATTTACAAGTACAAAATATTTGTGACCACAATTTGAGCCCATAAGCTTCACTACAGGGTCACTCAACATTAATTACAGATTAATATTTTAACATTTTTAAGAGAAACGGGTAATTAGCTTGATAACTCAAACCGTTACAATAAGTATAGTAAACAGATGTGAGCCTGAGCACCAAGTGAAATGAAGACAAAGAAAATCAAGCTGCCACCATCGCTGTGTAAGATAGATGGAGAGATCCAACCACATCCATCCTGCTTTCTACAGGAGTTCAGAGTGTTCAGACAGTGCAAAAAAACATCACTTCTTTTAGTAGATCATTCATATGGAACAGGTTCTTCTTTTTTGAGCGGGTGCATAACTGATTTGACTTTGGCCTAACATTTGGTTTTGCATTCGTGGTTTCAATAGGTCACATACAGTGGGGCAAAAAAGTATTTAGTCAGCCACCGATTGTGCAAGTTCCCCCACTTAAAATGATGACAGAGGTCAGTAATTTGCACCAGAGGTACACTTCAACTGTGAGAGACAGAATGTGAAAAAAAAATCCATGAATTCACATGGTAGGATTTGTAAAGAATTTATTCGTAAATCAGGGTGGAAAATAAGTATTTGGTCACCTCAAACAAGGAAAATCCCTGGCTCTCACAGACCTGTAACGTCTTCTGTAAGAAGCTTTTCTGTCCCCCACTCGTTACCTGTATGAATGGCACCTGTTTGACCTCATCATCTGTATAAAAGACACCTGTCCACAGCCTCAACCAGTCAGACTCCAAACTCCGCCATGGCCAAGACCAAAGAGCTTTCGAAGGACACCAGGAAAAGAATTGTAGACCTGCACCAGACTGGGAAGAGTGAATCTACAATAGGCAAGCAGCTTGGTGTGAAAAAAATCAACTGTGGGAGCAATCATCAGAAAATGGAAGACATACAAGACCACTGATAATCTCCCTCGATCTGGGGCTCCACGCAAGATCTCATCCCGTGGGGTCAAAATGATCATGAGAACGGTGAGCAAAGATCCCAGAACCACACGGGGGGACCTGGTGAATGACCTGCAGAGAGCTGGGACCAAAGTAACAAAGGTCACCATCAGTAACACACTACAACGGCAGGGAATCAAATCCCGCAGTGCTAGACGTGTTCCGCTGCTGAAGCCAGTGCATGTCCAGGCCCGTCTGAAGTTTGCCAGAGAGCACATGGATGATACAGCAGAGGATTGGGAGAATGTCATGTGGTCAGATGAAACCAAAGTAGAACTTTTTGGTATAAACTCAACTCGTCATGTTTGGAGGAAGAAGAATACTGAGTTGCATCCCAAGAACACCATACCTACTGTGAAGCATGGGGGTGGAAACATCATGCTATGGGGCTGTTTTTCTGCCAAGGGGACAGGACGACTGATCCGTGTTAAGGACAGAATGAATGGGGCCAAGCATCGTGAGATTTTGAGCCAAAACCTCCTTCCATCAGTGAGAACTTTGAAGATGAAACGAGGCTGGGTCTTCCAACATGACAATGATCCAAAACACACCGCCCGGGCAACAAAGGAGTGGCTCCGTAAGAAGCATTTGAAAGTCCTGGAGTGGCCTAGCCAGTCTCCAGACCTCAACCCCATAGAAAATCTGTGGCGGGAGTTGAAAGTCCGTGTTGCTCGGCGACAGCCCCAAAACATCACTGCTCTTGAGAAGATCTGCATGGAGGAATGGGCCAAAATACCAGCTACTGTGTGTGCAAACCTGGTAAAGACCTATAGTAAACGTTTGACCTCTGTTATTGCCAACAAAGGTTATGTTACAAAGTATTGAGTTGTATTTTTGTTATTGACCAAATACTTATTTTCCACCCTGATTTACGAATAAATTCTTTACAAATCCTACCATGTGAATTCATGGATTTTTTTTTTCACATTCTGTCTCTCACAGTTGAAGTGTACCTCTGGTGCAAATTACTGACCTCTGTCATCATTTTAAGTGGGGGAACTTGCACAATCGGTGGCTGACTAAATACTTTTTTGCCCCACTGTATGCCTCTTTTAGAGATGCACTGTTTTCCATAAATGGCACTGTATCTGAGCGTGTGGGCTTTTGCACAAGTCCCAGTGGTTAGCTCACTAAAGACCAGGCCTAATAAGAGTTACACACTGAGGTTAGAAAGAAATAACACACTGTCCAGGCAATAACGGACATTCGAGGACTTGCACGGGCTTTTGGTTGGCAGAGGGAGTAATGGGGGACAGGGCCTGCAGAGAGGCGTGGGACCCCACAGAACTGCTTGCCAATACAGCCTTTTTTAAAAAACCACTGTCCATTAAACACAAGTTATAATACAAAACTAGTTGTCCCAAAGCATGAAAGAACCTGCAAACACACACATATGTGCTCACCTCCACCCCGTCCTCTCCAGTGTATCCACATCGAGTTAGTCTGCAGTCAGGGACACCGAACACCGTGGCCAGGGCAGAGGTCATGAAAGTTAGCTTACTGAGGTCCTCCTTCAATCCCGCCTGGAGCACCTGAGACATAGTGGGACCTGGAGACATGCAAATAAATTCTTATTTGCAAGATCTGAGACACATTAACTGCAGGAGTTCAAAAAGAAAAGGAAAAAATCCGAAGCAATAGCCAAAATTCATGGATGGACGGAGAAAGAGCGAACGAGGGAAAGCAAAACCAGAGGAAAGTAAAATAAGATGAAAAGGAAGCAGGAAGAGAAGTATAAAGGAAAGGAAGTGATGAAGACTATAGTAAGAGCACCGATGAAAAGAAAAAGAAAGCGGACTGTCGGACAAATATTCTACCTTGCACAGCAATCAGTGCGCAATCAAGAAACTCCAGATCCACATCAAAACCTGCATATTTGAACTCTGCCAGTTTGGCCTGAAAACAAAAACACACCCACACACATCAGATGCTTTTTAACTCTCAGCCTGTTTGCTACATACTTTTCTTGAATTCACCTTCACATGAGCAGAGTCCTTGTCAGCACAGCCGGCATTGGAGACAACGTAGAGGTAGCCCTGGTCCGTCTTCGTCACAATGAGGTCATCAATAATCCCACCTTGCTCATTAGTGAAGAGGGTCAATGTGCCCTTGGAGGTGAGGCAAGAAAAGAAATGAAGGAAACAGAAAAAAGGACACTGGACATCGTGTTTATGTTAAGTTTCTCGTCTTTAAGTCTCTCTTGCACTCACTGGATTAGCCAATACTCAGAATAACTGAAAACCCAACTCAGTGAAGATGCTTTAAGAGAAACTTCAGATTTAGACAAGCTGGGAAGGTCTTTTGGGGCCATTTCTAAACAACTGCAGATTCCAAGATCATCAGTTCAAACAACTGAAGGAAAGACAAACAATCCAGGAACCACAAGGACTCAAGTCTGTATAACTGTATACTGCTGGAACGCCATCATCACTGTCCACAGTGAGGTTTTATGTGGCTGTGAACTAAAAGGGTACCAATTAAGAAAGAAGCACACGCTCCAAAATCAGCATCTTCAAGCTTGAATGGAATTTGCAGCTGTTCACATGGACAAGAAAAAGTTTATATGTCAGATGAGAAAAGCTTTTTTGGCCACAATGACAGGAGTTATGTTTGGAGGAGTAAAGGTGAGGCTTTACTACTAGTGACATTAGTACATTGCACAAAATACTTTGAATAATGAAGAATGAGGACTATGTCCAAATTCTTCAACTTCACCTCAAGTCAACAGCTAGATGGTTGAAACTTAGGCTACGTTCACACTGCAGGCGAAAGCGCATCAAATCCGATTTTTTTGACCCTATGCGACCCATATCCGATCATGCTATGACAGTGTGAACGGCGCAAATCCGATATTTTCAAATCCGATCTGGGTCACTTTCGTATGTGGTACTGAATCCGATACATATCCGATGTTTTAGAAAGCGACTGCTGTTTGAACGGTCAGGTCGCATTAAATCCGTCTTTTACGTGACCGACACAAGACAGAAGCCAATTATCAGCGCCGGAGAAGACATCGCGAACGCTTCCTGGCCATCCGGTGTAGATGTCAGTGAAATTGTTGGGAAGACAACGTTGGAGAAACGTGAACATTTTATTTGTACTGTATAATCTGCAGATTCTGACAGAAATCTGCAACTATCCTTTGAAGCACCTCTCCTCTTTTAAACAGCAATAAGGATAATTATTAGGTTATTTACATTATTATGTAAATAACAAAATAACTTAAAGCAAAAATTGGGAAACGTAAAGTCCGAAACAAGTCTGTGTATTAAGGGCCATCAGTCAAACAATACTGTTTGCTCTGGGTCTAAATAGAGCACGTTGTGTGTGAAGTCTTCTTTTGCGCATGCGGGCCGCTTTGAGCGTTCACACTAGAGTTTGCTGTCGCATTTTATTTGTAGTGTGAACACGCAGACAAAAAAAAAAATCGGATTTGATCAAAAAAAATCGGAATTGAGCATTAAGACCTGCAGTGTGAACGTAGCCTTGGACACAGTTGGGTGCTCACGCAGATCTTGGAACTAGGGGTGGGTTTTAATTACAGGTTTATTGATTAAAATTGATTCTAGCTTGGATAACGTGATATCGATTCATTAAAATCCTGAATCGATTTTTAAATATAAATGTATTTTGCCCGAAACGCCAAAATCTCAGGTTAAACCTCACAAAATTTCAACAACCACCAAACAGCTTAAACAGTAAATGAGAGCAACAAAAAGCGGGGAGCCGCCGAAACATCAGAATCAGTGAGATGTCGCCTTCCTCACCCGACGGCACGGTCGGGGCTGAAAGCCGACAGCTCACTGACTCTGACGCGTCTGCGGGTCCGCGCTTTGCGTTTACATCCTTTTTGCGCTAGATTCTGAAGCTGCTGTTTTTATCTCTCTCCAAACAATATTGACTGAACCAGCAGCAAAAGAAGATCCAAACTATGCTTCACATAAACATCGTCATGAATTCCCTCTGACTTTGGCTGTTTTTCTTTCACCACGATTAAAAAAAAAAAAAAAAAAAAAACACCACACCACACTTCATGCACAGCTCTCTCTCTCTCTCTCAGTGAACTTCAAGAACAGTTTCCCGTCTAAAAATCTCTGTTTTCTGCATTACCGCAAAAGAAGCGCGTATTCTCGGCTTTTATATATTATAAAAAGCACTGTTTTTGTCCACTAGAGTGGGACTTTCACGGCATATTCTGCACCACATCTCTGTGCGTTCATCATTTGTTTGAAGCCAGCTCACCTCCTGCAACCACTTTTCCGAGAACACGCGCTTCTTTTGCGGTTCGGACTCCTGACATTTCTTTGGAGGTGGAGGAACACCAAAGTAATTGCTTAAAGGAGCTTGCTTCTTCGACATTTTTAAGAGTTCTAAACAAATGTGTGTCCTCCTCCAGAAAATCTTATGCAAACGCGCGTTGCAACTTCTTATCTGGTGCGCGTCTTTTATTTTGAAAGCGCATGCGCACCTGCGGACCACTTATGTGCACCCCTGTGTGTATACATACATACATGTATGTATATGTTTGAACCTCTGTGTATAAGAGAAAATCCAGTTCAATGTGGTCCAGCTAGTTTTTATTTTTTTTTAAGTTGATTAAAGATATATATCCTTTATAATCATTCACACAACGAGAGTGAACTGATGCCCTCATGCTGCAGTGGATACAGTCTCATTGTTTTTGTCTCTAAATACAACCGGCAGCTGCTTTAGAGGAAACCCTCTCAGTAAAAACTGTGTACACTGCCTGCTCAGCACCAGACGATTATATTTTTGGAAGGAAAAAAAAAATTGATTAAAGTCAACATGTGTGATCTTCTGCTAGTTTTGTGCTCACAGCTTCCCCTCACTTGCCTCAAAGTGAACAAAAAGTCAGTAAAAGCAGTTTTAAAACTAAACAATCGTTAACGTACCTGGTTGTCCTTGAGTTCTGCGATGTCTGCAACCACCAGTGACTCCATAAACTTCACCCTGTCTTTGCCGTGGACGTTGGTCTGACAGAGAAAAACAAAAAGTCTGTAATTAAATCTTTAACAGCAGCAGTTTCCTGGAGAGTTGGGTGGTGGATAAAAAACAGCCAGACACTATTAGACATTATTTTTACTCTGCCATGATGTGACTAACACATACATTTCTTCACTTGACACACACACATTGCTTGACACAAGAGTCACACTCTGCTCCCAATATTTACAGCAGAATATCTCAGAAAGTCTTAAATCCAAGTTGCGATGCTCTACTTGAAATCTGCACCCATGTTTAAGAGCGCATGCCTCACCTGCAACATGTGACTGACATCAAAGATGGAGCAGTGCTCTCTGGTGTGCATGTGAGAAGCAATGTGACTGTCTTTATACTGAACGGGCATACTCCAGCCTGCAAACTCCACCATCTTTCCCCCCCGCCCCCTGTGGAAGTCAAATAGTGGAGTCTTCTTCAAGGCAGTCTGGGGAAAAGAAAACATCAGGCTTGTAGTGAAAGTCCACAGATGAAATCCTGTGACTGCTGAGTTCTTGCATGCTATTAAATCTATTGAAGTGTTTCTAAAAGGTTTAGTATGTTCTGCAAATAACACAGTGAGCAGGAACATAATAACAACACAATTTTGATTAATACACAGCTCAGCTGATAGGCCTCTCTCTCATGCTCTCTTCAGTCTGACCTTTGAACCAGTTGGTGAAGGTGGGCTTATCAGCCACAGCAACAGCAGCGCGTTGTGGGACAGAGTGTGTCTGCACCTTTCCAAACTGTCCACAGTCAGCCGTTACTGCAAACAAACCGAAGGCATGTGGCTGCTCTGGTTGCAGACCCATATACTCCTAAGTCAGGGGTGTCGAACTCCAGGCCTCGAGGGCCGGTGTCCTGCATGTTTTAGATCTCACCCTGGGCCAACACACCTGAATCAAGTGATCAGTTCATTACCAGGCCTCTGGAGAACTTCAGGACATGTTGAGGAGGTCATTTAGCCATTTAAATCAGCTGTGTTGGATCAAGGACACATCTAAAACATGCAGGACACCGGCCCTCGAGGCCTGGAGTTCAACACCTGTGTCCTAAGTCTTTGTGGATTTATACTGCTTTGTACATGAAAGTGAAAGAACAAGACTGATCCTATATTGATCAACTGGTTTGACCCAAACCCTCTTTGCATACAAACCTACAAAAGCATAGGGATGTCATGAAGGAGTAAAAAGATGGATGAAAGGGTAAGTTGGCCCTGCGTTAAACCTTGCTGACAGTACTGCAGAGTCAGTCACTCGTGGTTTTAATAAAGCCATTTTGTGCAGCTCAGTGAAGTGAAGCAGACAGGGGGGGAGGGCCACTCTGCAGGGACAGAGATACATTATGTGTGCATGGGCGAGCCGTTGCTGTCACAAACTCATGTGTTAATACTATATTAATTCAACTCAGTTTTATTAATACAGCGCCTTAACCCTTATCACAACAGTCACCTCAAGGAGCATTATATTGTAAGGTAAACCCCTACAGCAATAAAGAGAAACCTCAACAATCAGACAATCATACCAACCCCCCAATGAGCAAGCACTTGGCGGCAGTGGAAAGTTAAAAGTCCTTTTTAACAGGAAGAACCAGGCAGGCCTCTGAGGTGACCTGTTGGGTGTGAGGGGAGGTAGACAGGACTAAAGACACACACAGTAGGCAGTAACAGTAATAGAGCAAGATTTCTTCAGAGAGTCAATCAAAAATATCATCTAAATCTCATTAAAGTACGTGAGTTACAGGCCTGAAATTGTCCTTTCACTGGAATTTCTTGAAATACAAAAATCTTATAAAGTAGGATAAACATACCACACGACCAAAGTTAGAGGTTAAAAAAAGTATTAATAAGTAATACTGAACGCGTGACAAATGAAATGAGTGAAAATTCAGCAAATAGATAAATAACTCATAACAACAAAAGGTGCGTGTGAAGTCTGACGCCCAAAGCCTTCGGCACACTTGCAAGGACTGAAGTTCACGGCTCTGCTTACCTCTGTGCTGGCAGCCCGGCTTTGTTGCTGCCTCCTCCCCGCACATCCAGCTCCAACGAACCGCAACAAACCGTCTCCTGCAGCCCGCAACCCGAGCCCCGAAGCCCCGGCTCCAACCGTCAACCGAGCCCACATCATGACACCTGAGTCCCCGCTAAATTCAGCACGCACTCTCGCTGCTCCTGACGGGGTAACACTTCCGCTGTGCTTCTAAACTCTTCACTCAGTGCAGCGTGAGCTCACCTAGCAAAACCATATGAAGCGCAACGATTAGCTGCAAGGACTTGTGGGTAATGTAGTTGCTGGACCGCTGGCGCGCAGACGTTTGCTGGTTGGTTCAGCAAATCACGCTCAATCTTATTAAAGAAAACACAACGTGGGTGTTACCTGAGATATTACTGGCTTCCCACTTCATTCATAAAATAAAATAAAATAATAATTAAAAAACATTTGTTTACCATGAAATTCTGTTGTTTTACGCATAAACAACAAATCCTTAAAGTTCTCTTTCTTTGGGAGACTAAATTCAGAATAAAAATTATTATATGTATATCAACTCAGTTTAATAAATGTGGAAATGTTTAGCTCTGGAGTGTTTCTGCTCTCGCATAGAGAAAAAACTGATTTTCAGAGCCTCGTGCAGTGTCAATATTTTTATTAAATACCAAAAATCTGTTAGCATAACTAGCGAAGAAAAGCCTGAAAAATTTGCAGATTGTGGCGATTCGATTACGACTTTAATGCTACATTTATGACTAGTTGTGCTAGGTGTGTTTTAATCTCAGCTGCTTCTTCTTTGAGCTGCTGCCACAGCAGATCATCTTCCTCCATCTCACCTTATCCTTAACATTCTTCTCTCCCACACCCTCTGCATGCCCTCCCTCACTACATCCAACAATCCTCTGAGGTCTTCCTGTTTTCCTCCTGCCTATCAGCTCCATATATCCACTACCCCTCTGCCAAACCATCTCAGCCATGCCTCTGAATCTGTCTCCAAACTCCTCACCCTCTCCCTTTGATGTACTCACTTAAAGTCCACCCTGGTCACTCCCAATGAAAATCGTAACATCTTCAGATTCTCTCTTTTTGTCAATGCCATCGCCTCCAAACCATACAGGTTGAAGCAGGTCTTACTTCCACCTTCATACTCCTACCAGCCTGGCACTCAACTCGCCCACTTTCACTGCCTCTTCTCCTCATAGCTTCGCTGTTTCACTCTCCCCGATCTGTCTAATTCACACAAATGTGTTCTTTCTTGCTTTTACTGACTTTCATTCCTCTTGTCTCTGGAGCAAACCTCCACCAGCTGCTACTTCCTCCAATAAAACCAAGGATGGATCACTGAACAGACCTACCAGGATGGAGCCTAGAGGCCCAAGAGGGTGAGGGCTTTTGAAGCAGTATACCTACCAATGTTACTAAAAAAGATGCAGTCATTTGAAAAGTTGTGCATCCTTTTATAATTTGTCTGTATCTAAAAAACATTGAATCTGAAGACTATGCAGATTTATTGCTCTCGTTCAATGATCAAGAATGGAAGAAAGGACATTAAATGGGCCCCATTGAGCCATAGCTTTCATTGTTTTCAAAGCACATTTTGATGATTTTTCATAATGACCCTAACATCCTTTATCAGCATCCAGTTTAGCATGACACACAGTTACTCCACCCTCTATGTACACACTACAGCATCCACTCTTGATTCTCACACTTGAGAGGATATTTTAGCCAGGTGAAGCTGCCAGACTGTGATATTTGTCCTTGTGAGTATTTATGAGTGTGTTTATCCCTCTGTACCCCCATCATGCCCTCCACCCAGATCTTTGAGTCATCCTTTTGGCTGAGCAGCTAATAATAACCCCATGTTCCTTCTGCTATTTTAGGCCTTTAAGGCCTGGAAAGCTGGGGCGTGTGCACAAGCATGCTTGGAGCAGGGGTGAAAAAAACTAGGGTGGGCTAAATCAGACACACAAACATAGTTAGTAGTAGGAGGGGTGGCTCCGGGGCATCCTGCAGTTGCTCGGTGACACTCAGGAGCAGAAGGACCCTTGGGAAAAATCTACGCTTTTCCAGGTGTCATTTAAAACATTACGATTTTACTGTTGGGATTGAACGGGAGTTTATTTGGATTTATTTTGTCACAGCGTGGCTCCTGAAAGACCCATCGGGAGATTGAATTGATTTAACTGCTGCGCCACTGGGTGCAGCCATATGTTTTGGCCATCGGGTGTCTGGATGTGTGAGAACTGGGGGAGCAAGAAGAGTGACTGACAAGAAGAGACACAATCTAACACAGCATTTGTTCATGGTGACACAAGGTAGGTGAGAAGAAAATGTTACTTTTTTGTACTTATCCAGTAAAAGAAATCTGCTCAGGTCCATGAGTTTACATTATTTAGGTGGGTTCATAAAATCCTGTATCCCACTTATAATTATGTTAGTCTCCAGATAGAAACCTCCTTTGGCCCTTGTCTGAAATTCAAGCAGCACTGTGCCTTTATCGGTTAGGCAGCCAGCTTTAATAATAGCTCTGATTAATCAGCTGCCCATATGACCTGTGTATTTTCTCTTCAAATAGACAACCCTCATACCCCGAGCCATCACCTGCTGCTTTATTCCACCAGCAGAATATATCACAAACCTCTTCCCTCCAAAAAAGACCTAATCTGTGTTTACTTATTTAGTATCTGTGTCCTCATTTCATTTAACCAGGCTCCAAAAAGACTGGGAATTTCCGTGGCATGAGAGAAACCAGGAGAACCAGTCATGTGATAGTCTGGGAAGTCACAAAGCAATGTAGGATATAGCATCTAAGCCACTGAAGGCTTCTCTAACAACCTCTGTGGAGAAAATGTTGTGTTTAAGTAAAGGTTGACACATTATTCTCCTATCTACAGCATAAACAGGGTGGTGTTGTTTAACCTTAGGGATGTCAGTGTGTTCATTTAGAAAGTATAAACCATTATGAATCCATTTCAAATCCTTTCACTGAAAGTGACAACAGATTCACCAGAGAAGCAAAAACAAGACAACCCCCAAAAAGGAATCGTTTTGCAGATGTTATAGACTGTTTCTCTGTCCTTATCCCTTTTTTTCTAGTTTTGCTTTTTTTCCTAGTGTTCTTGTGACTACATGTGTAATCTAGCTAAAGGTTTGCTGGGTCAGCACAGTCTCCAGAGTGTGGAGGAGATGCCAGGTAACATGCAGTTACTTAAGAAGAGCGGAAAATGGCTATAGAAGCGCTTCAACCCAGCAGGAGGAACAGGAACACAATATCATTGATTGGGTTACTCATGTACATGTTTCTGAGCAAACTGTCAGACGTGGTTGAAGCTTCCTAACTGGACAGAGTGATATCCCTGGAGTTTAACTAACTCTGGGTTATGAATTCTGGGGGTTTGAGCAGTCAAAGTCCTGACCTGACCTTAATCCAGTAGAAATGTTCCTGAAGTGAGCATCTGAGGAATCCCACCAACATCCTAAAGCTTTTCTGTATGGGATAAAATTCCTTGGACCCTGATGAAGCCCACAAGCCGAAGCGCGTTGGTCAATTATTAAAGTTGTTCATCTTCCCTCAAGTGTTGCTGGAGTTCCTGCTATGTGATTTCTTTCATCCTCTCCATGCACCTTGGAAGCAGGTGAAGTTGTGCCAGAAAAAGATTTTTTTTTTGCTGGGATAAAATTCATCCAAGATGGTGTGTAGGATTAAAGCAAACTACAGATACTGAAAGCAAGGGCTTAAAAATCTTCACTAAAAGTTGTGTAATACTGGCACATTTTCACTGATAAATAACCCAGTCTGAATCTAATGCTTCATTTACTTAATCTGGGCCTATTTTACTACTTTAAGGATTTGTGTGAAAAATCGTACAATGATTTTGGTCATATTTTATGAAAATCTTTTTTCATGCAGCTGTGGTCCACTTTCCAAAGGCAGTGACTGAGATCAGTTTAGTTAAAATGTACCTACATACCACCAACACGCAGCAGCATTCACTTCAAGAAGGAAAGCGATATTAGAAAGGAAACCTCAAACATCAGATAATCCCCTGTGAGCATGCAGGTGACAGTAGGAAGGAAGAGCTACGTTTTAACAGGAAGATATTTCGGTAAAGCCACCTTAGGGAGAGCACAGAGAGATGAGAACCAAACAAACTATGGGAGAGAACAGACGAAAGTTGATGACTGAGTTAAGGTCTGAGCTTGTTCCATAGGAACAGAGCTCTGGTAGAGAAACATAATCTTTACAGACCCAAGCTTCAAATGTATTATTATTATGGAACTTTAAAATTCCACAGCCTCTCTTTGCATTTCAGAGCTTTTCCAAGATTGCAGCACCTCTCATTTAAATGATCAACAAAGGAGTTGCTCATTAGTTGAGCCTTTTGGAGCAAACAGTGAGCATATTTTCCTCCTCATTTTTCTCTCAAGACAAGGAGACATGTCGAGGCCCTCTTCCACCCAGACCACTCCTCAGTTCTACAGGGTCAGCGACAGAGATCTCACCGAGATCGAGCTGCATTCTGTCGATTCCATCAACGACCTCCACCGAACACACCCCGAGCACAGCCACAAAGGTAAAATCGTCCCAAACACACCATCCACAGTGCGAAGACGCATAAAAACACTCTGATATAATGCGATTTCAGGAATGAGGCCTCCTCGTCCGGCGTACACACCTTCGCCAAATGGGAACATTTACACCTGCGACACGACAGCTGCCAATCAAAGAGGCCACCCAGGCAGCAAATCCTGGCAGAGCCGACTGCAGGACATGCTGACGCCAAGTTCATCCCGGGCCTATGCCATGGGCTGCGCTATCATCACTTTGCTTCTGCTCACAGTGTTACTCATTTTTTACTTCTTAGGTGAGATAAAAAAAAATAAATAAAAAAAATAGAAAAAAATAAAAGAAATGTGCAAACAAAAGCAAACATTTATTGTCGGCTGCTCCTCTTCCAGTCCAGCAGGGCGGCGCAATACGGATGCTGACGGAGGCGGTGAGAGAAAAAGAGGCTGCAGCCACAGAGCTGTCACTGCTGATCCAAGAGCTGCACGCACTGAGGCACAACCTGACAGCCAGGAGAGCGACAGGAGGGACGTGAGGAAGATATGCACAGAAAACAAAACACCGACCGCGTTTTCAGATTAATACCGTAGAAATATGAGATTGGAGTTTTCTGAAAACCAACTTCTAGGTTTACTAGGATTATTTGAGAAGGACTTTTAAATAAAGCTTTTGTTTAATGGTGGCAGTGTGGCAGAAGGGAAGTGGTTGATCTCACATTGCATGAAATAATGTCAGACCATTATGTCATTGCCACTGTGTCTAAAAACGTACAAGCTGTTTTTATACTGTGCTGTCAGTGACTCACGTGGGCATCACAGGAAACGCATAAAGTACAAACGCTGTGGACGGCCAGAAAATTAAACGGACTTCTGATTTCATCAACTTTGTCAAGTATGTATTTGATAGAGTGACTGGGTAAATGTATAGTTACGTGTTTTCACCAAGTCGTTTATTTACAGTGTTCTGTCGTTCATGATGATGTTTGATGGGATTTTTCAGTCAGATTTTATGTACACATGTCAAGTTTAAAATGTGTCTTTTCTTCCATGGTAACAAGACACTATTTTACTATTGGTTGAGAAAAAAAAATCTTGCAACAGTAAAACATTACACTTTATTCTTCCTATGCAATGTCCATTAGAGTCAAATTTAAGTACAGGTCCCTTTAATGTAGCCAAACACAGTTTCTTTTCTTCCTTTCATTTATGACAAGATAACTAAATCTTAACTCGACCACAGAAACAGCCAAAAAAGTCTAAACAACTGAAAGACCACAGGAGACTATTAAAGTGCATGATGGCAGAATTATCTCCATGGATACCAACTTCACAACCTCTGCGGAGGTAGGTGTATCATTGTTAAAGTTTACAATCAAGAGATGACTCCATAAATAGGAATGCAAAGGATTTACAGCAAGGTGTTAACAGCTGGTTACGCTGGAAAACAGGAAGGGCAGAGAAGATTTAAAAATTAAAAAAAAAACCTTTGGACTAATGAAATTAAAATGAACTTGGACCACACTGCTCGAAACTGTAACTTCCATTAGTAGTATTATTATCCCCATGAACTCATAAATGGACAGCACCGTAACAAAAAAGCTCAGGTCAATCTTCCTCCTCTCTGCTCTCGCTCTTCTTGTCTTGGCACCCCTGCCCTGTCCAGCCTTGGTAGCAATGACACATGAAGTGTTTCTGGAAATGTTTGGAAGAGTCACCGAGCCGGTGGCCGGAGCCCAGCTGTCTCCTGGTGCAGCGTCCATTGCCGTGGCAAACCTGGAGGCTGCAGCGCTCTGCGTCGGACCTCAGAGATCGAACGAAGGGACCCAAGACATTGTGGACGTAGTCTCTGAGGAGAATGCACTGTTTCTGGATGGTTTGGGAAGATCAATATGGTTACACATAGGCACACACACACACACACACACACACACACACACACACACACACACACACACACACACACACACACACACTGATAATGTTTTCTCACATGCACACCTTGTTTTTGGCAAATTTCAGTTCTCCCCACAGCACAACTCCAGCTGCCCCCAGTGATGCACTCTCTCCAAGTGTGTGCTCCAGGTCCATCTGCACACACACACACACACACACACACACACACACACACACACACACACACACACACACAGTTTGTCATGCCACATATTTAAAGTCTTAATGTTACGTATGCTAAAAAAGTCCTACCTTACTGAGAAACTTGAGTGAGTGTGTGAATGCTAGCCTGGCGTAGGGGAGGACGGGTGTGGCGTGGTCGGTGTTGTTGTGATATGGCCAACCTGACGCCACCCTCAAAGCCTCCAGCAGTCTGTGTCTGGTTAAAGAAGACAGAGCAACCCGTGAGTAAGCGAAACCACCAGTCTGGCCATCATGGCTAACAAAAGCTAAATGACAGGACTGCTCATACCCTTGTCATGATTGGATATGTGAGTGCCTGAGGCAGCAGAGTGTAAGTGAATGCATTTCTGGGTTTGCTGATTTTCTTGTACCTGACCATTAGAGCTGCATCTGCAGACCCTGCCAGTTTCTGTGGCAGGTAGATGCTGGGGTAGAGAGCGGAGGACTTAGCCCAAAGCCAGGACAGCTCGTCATTCTGCTGCCTGGTCCCCCTGAGGCAGCGTCCTGTGTAAGTTTTATCTGATCACACAGAAATACAAATAAAAGTCCAGAGATCAGCCTGTATCATCGGTACAAAAGGAGTTGTCATTATTGTTCAGATTGCTAGAAAACCAACGTGTTCAACGTTAGTGTTAGACCAACCTGTCTTTCTCTTGTTCTTGTTAAAGCAGACGGGAAAACCATAAAACCCCCAGAAGCCTTTGGGGCGTTCTCCGACCGCAGACTGGAGTGTCTCTTCCATGAACTTCCGAGCGCTCTCCTCAAACATCTGCCTCGCCAGCGATGTCACTGCCCGCTCTGAAAGATCTGGTTGCTCCTGTTTCACCAGCAGTTTGGACAACCTCCGGTACTCCATCTTAGATCCAAAGTTCGTCTCCCACAACGGTCTCCACTCCTCCCAGTCGATGACAGCTAGGCCGCTGAAATCTGGTAGCAGGAGGTCGGACAGCTGCGTCACCGTGAGGGAGAGGTGAGAGGCCAGGTCGCCGAGCTGAGGGAGTCCTCCATTCACTTTCTTGCCATTTCGGGAGAGGTATGGATATTTTCCCAAGTGGTCGCGGTAGAAGATGGTCATTTTCTGGAAAATCAAACATTTTCCCTTTTTCACTTGTTTTGGATTTATTGCACATTTAATCCATGTTACTGTTACAGTGCCCTCACCAGCCCTCTTTCTATGGTTTTAAAGTAGAATATCAGTAAAATAAATGGATGAGGGACGATCACCTGTCCCTGGAAGCGCTCCTTCTTGTTCTCCACAATATGAAAGTCTCCCAGGTCCAGGTGGATGTTGTATCGCTGTGGACAGTTTGCCGTGGGCATGTTCCACACCAGGATGAAAGGCTGGTTCTGCAGGATGGGATGAGCTGCAGCCACAGCTTGCAGCGAGGTGCCGATGAAGGCATCCGCCTGGGGGGAATTCTGTGGCAGCGAGTTGCAACGGAGGGAAGAGATGAAGAAGACGGGGAGGAGGAGGAGAGACAGCTCCATGGCTGCTCACCCACAGATGTGTCCTTCCTGGCAGGAGAAAAAGAAATCGTCCTGATGAACTTTTTTGCATTTAAATTGTTAACTTTGTATACACAAGTACGGGCTTTTATCTGACAGAAAAACATGATAAGAAATGCAAAAATAAAGACCAGTCAAAGCTATAATGATAAGAAAGTCTCTTTATTCCAATCATTTTTCACCCACTGTAAGAAATCTTTAACATTTCAATGAACCAAATAACAAACAACATTAGAAAATAACAGCAGCAGACAGATTTTTGGAAGACTGGTGTGCAAGTGGTTGAGATTGGTTATATTTGCACTGGTCCGAGCTGTCACTGCAGAGGATATGAAGTATTTATCACTGAGTGCAACAATGACTGTGATTCGCATTATTCTGCGAAAAATTCTACATCAAAGCAGCTCAACAAACGCAGAAAAGCTTATTTTTTAGTTTTGCTCATTTCAAACCTTTCTAAATGTGAGGAAACAGAAGGAGGGGAGCTGGCGCTGCTGGTGTATCCGCTGCAGGGGAAGCAGTCAAAGCCGATGTGGAGCTTCTAGTTCCTGCTGAATGCACAGCTAGCTTACGGCTGAAGAACTCCAGATGAAGCGGTTGGAGTTGAGACATGGACAGGTGGAGGTAGACGGTGTGCATCTTCGGGCTAAGAGCTGCAAAGATGAAACTGCAGCCTCTCACCTGTTGCGCATCGAGCTCCGCCCACTTTCCTTAAACGTTACACTGATGCCGCCATTCAGACGGTCCGGGATAGACTGATATTTCACTGAGGTGAGAGATGTGAGTCACCCTCTCATCCGATCAGAGCTCAGATTAGATTCTGCTTAGATGAGGGATTTTTCTCCCCTCTCCCCAGCGCTAACCTGGATTCTCCGCGCGCACCCGGTGCCGAACAGTGATAGGCGTGCCCCATCGCTGTAGCTGTGTGGCCCCACTGATGCGTAAGGATAACTAAACGGTAATTGGACTGATTCTTATATTGCGCTTTTCTACTCAACGGAGCACTCAAAGCGCTTTTAACATGACCACCGCGCTGCGCTTTTGCGCATGAAGCGGCGACAGTGCCACCTTTTCTCGACATTTGGGGACCAAAACACATTTATATGGAAGTCAAGCAGTCTCACAGCAATAGGAAATAGCCATGATGTTTAATTTATTCTTGTTTCAATCAAACCTCAAAACCCGGATTACAAAACACATAAAAAACAACAACAAGGAAAATATGTAATATTTATTAACCCGGGCCATAATCCGCAGCGAGTGTGCGCTCCTGCCTGCAGTTAATTCGCTTAACTACCAGAAAAAAACACATAAAACACTCTGGGCTGTAAATTCTGCTGTGCCAAGGTCTCGCACTGGAAGCTGGGAGCAGAGGAGTCACGTTTATGCTTTGCTCAGCTGTACTGGTTGTAACAATTACAATTATTAAAGCTCTTCTCAAGTAAACACAGCAAACTGAACCAATGAGTTTAATTCTGCTGTTGCAGATCCCGTCTGTGTATCATACAGGCTACACTGTACAGAGTTAGGCTCAAACATCAGTCACTACAATAAAAAAAAAAAGTACATTCTTGAGTGAAACTGAAGCATTAAAGTTTATCCCCAGTTTCTTGCTGGGTCCTTATGTTCACCATCATTTCTCTTTTACTCAGTGCAGCGATGCAGACATACATGCAGCTGGGTTCACACGCAGCATCTGTTCACAGGTGTTGGGAAAGACTTCTGCAAACTGTGACGTGGAAAAAGTAAAAGTGTTGAGTGTGAGTGTTTACTTCTTTGGTTTGCTAGCACAGTTCTTTCTATGTCACACTTCTTCTTCCAATATGTGTGTGTTTTGTGAGTTTGTGCTTATTTCTGTCTTTTGGTGTGTATCTGACAGCGATCGTCAAATGTCCTTGTGCATCCAGTAGATGGGAAGTCCTTTGGCATCTCTGTACGGAGTTTCAGTCAGAGTCTGAACTACACACTGCCCTGCACACTGAGGAGGAGGGGGAGGGGGAGGACAAGGGATGGTGGGAGGAGGAGGAGGTGGTGGAGGAGGAATAGGGATGGATAAAGGAGGAGGTAAACTAAAGGATGGAGGCGACCGTACAGCACAACCACCTCCTGAGTCTCCGTCCCCTTGAGCGTGCATCTTTGTTTGCGTCTGCACGCTCGTTTCCTCACTCGGCATTCGGGAGAACCTCAGAAGCGTCTCCATGGGAATGAATGCCGTCATGGCCCCCGCGTTCTGCACTGGTGTCGACAGCACATAGCCAAGGTGGGCGTAGAAGTGCTGCTTATCGTGGGTGGTCAGACAGAGACGCTTGAACCCTCGACTTCTGGCGTAACGTTCGGTCTTCTCCATCAGAGTGCGGCCGTAGCCCTTGCCTCGCTCCGCCACGGACACAACTACTGACTCGACAAAAAGGCTGCCGCTGTGACCCACGACCCGAGACAGCCTGGCGTGGCCGAGTAGCCTCTCAGTCTCCCCGCGGCCCTGCAGGAGGACCAGGTTGACAGGAAACTCTGAGCAGGATTTTTGGAGAGAGTGAACCCGGGCGGCCTGGCTCCTCTGCCACTCGCAGTTGACGAGGTCTGCGCAGGGAACGAGCAGGTCGGGACGCTGGTGGATGGGAACGGCGTGGACCTTCGCTGGCTGCTCGGAGACTACGTGTAGCTTCTCTTTAACGTCTCCATCCAGTGTTGAGACCTCGTAGAAGTTTTGTCGCCTCGGATCGTCGGACGTTGACGTTACGGGTTCAGACCTGCGACGATCAGGGTTTCAAGTCAGTCTCCATTTACCTTCTATGGTTAAGTGTGAAAATATCAGGAAGTGTCTCAAGCATGCAGTTCCTCCTTAGCTCAGTGGTTAAAACACTTTGTCTGTTACCCAACAGGCAGTGCGAGCAAGGATTAGAGATGAAGGCATTCATTTGCTTTCAAAACCATACCAGAAACAGCAAATGTATATATAGTAATATAATTCACTAGACACCCTCATCCAAGGAGGCCCTGCCAGGGTTAATCAGGCCCTGGAGTGCGTCAGTGGTTTATGTTAAATTATTATTTCTCTTCTACATTCTTCTGTTTGTTTTTCTACAATTTATTTTCTTCTATAAATTCACTGCAACTGAGAAGTAATACTTACCTCTTTAATATTTATGGAGCCTCATTTCTTCAAAGGGATAGAAAAGGTGATAGAGAGAAGTAAGACAAAAAAAAGACAAGATAGGAGAGAGCAGAGAGGAGAGAGGGGGGCGCATAATATAACGGTGGATCCTACAGGTGGATGTCAGAGCTGCTGAAACAGCAGGCAGGGCAGCTGCAGCTTTTACGTGTTGAACGCAGAAACGGGAACTCGAGAAGCCTAAAGAAACTGCCAAAATACATCTCTCACATCACTTACCAAGTATGATGTGAGAGATGTGATGTGGGGGTGTGACTGAACCAACTTTTAAGTTCCATTTTATCTACGACATGCTGGAGTATCATATGCTGAGATCTTGTCTCACTCTCCTTTAAATACTACAAAGAGCTCAAACGTCTGATCTGGAGTGTAAGTGTAAGCCTACGTGTGAAGTCCATTTGGTTCAAATCCACACTGTGGATTTAAACTGCCTCACAATTAATATCATAATTCTCAAATACACATCAAAGTGCAATCGTAGCCTCGCTCGTGCATTTTTATGTGCGCTTGAGATGTGAGAGCGTTTAACTGATGAATAGATTCTGTTCATGTACGCTGAGGCCCTGATGTTTAACAGCTGTTATCATTCTAAATGGGGAAGCAGTAGTTATCTGTCACAGTTTCACCACAGTGCTTCTTCAGAAAGGCTGAAGTGCAGTTTAGTCAGCACAAACTGACGCTGAAACGAACTAATCCAACTAATTCAACTCAAAGCCAAGCTGTACTTGCTTCTTATGTATAAAACCCAAATGCATTCACACTGCAGTATATCTCTCTATATATGTTATTTTAAATTATAGTCAAGCCGTCCACATTAGAGTCACAAACCAGTAATTAAAGTCGTCTTAAAGAAGAAGCAAAACTGGGTTCACCCCAAGTTGGGCATGCAAAATGTGAAAAATGACTAACAGTGAGAAAAACATTGCAGTTGTTCTTAATTTAAGTTTTTCTTGGATTAAATAAATAAATAAATAACTCACCAAGAGAGAAATGCTGAAACAAAAAAGCTGACTGTCAAACTGATTTGAATGTGTTACTGGCTATGCAACGCTACTTCACATACTCTCCTTCAACAGGAAATGGGAGTTTACTGAATAAGGCACTGACTACCTTCTTTTTGATGTCGGACTCTGCCTTTTAAACTTTAATTAACAACACTTACATCAGGTATGATGAAAAACAGAGTTTGGAAACTTCCTGTCACTGCTCGAGAGTAGAAGAAACCTTTTTCTTTTTCGGATTTTGCATTAAAATGACTGACATTTCCATATTATGTTGTTAAATCAACAGCAGTGTTTTGTGTGCTCTATATATTTTTTGTTGTTTCTGTAAAGAGGTCCACTTTTATCTGACTGTGTGTGTGTGTGTGTGTGTGTGTGTGTGTGTGTGTGTGTGTGTGTGTGTGTGTGTGTGTGTGTGTGTGTGTGTGTGTGAGAAATTCAAATTCAACTGAAGTCACAGCTTATGCTGTTTTTGGAACGTATGTTTAGAGACTAATGCAATCGTCTTATAAACTTTCACAATATATGCTTTGCAGACATTCCCTACCAAAACAGGAATAGGTCTGTTATTTGATAAGGAAAATGACAACAAAAAACCTAACATTTATTAGTTAATTTTAAAATACAAAACAAATTAACCAAAACTACTTTATTTAGTAAAACTAGTACAAAAAGACAGCCAAAATCTGGGCTTTTATTGTGAAGGGGTGGACATGGAAAAGTGACGTTTTGAAAGTAACACAAGGGACTTTGAATTACTTTACACTTTTATCTATTACCAAGAACCACACTAGAGGTTGGCAGATTGATTCAACTATCAATTTTGCACTCCCCCCCCCCCCCCCCCCCCCGTATTGGGTGATACTAGTGCAATAGGCTATAGCCTATAGCACATTTAAACAGCATGTGCTTTAGTTTAGAGACAGGCACATGCATATTTCTTGTCTCCAAAAAACCTAGTATCAAAATGCAGGAAAATTTGAAAGGTGTTTTTATTTATTGTGTTAACTCATTATTGAAGAATCACAGTGATTTAGTGGTTATTAAATAAGTTCAGAAATGGCAAACCTATGATGATTCATGCCATAAATTCTGATACACTGCAACCTTGTGCATAAACTGCTTTTATAGGTTGCGAAGTGTCAGTATTGGCAGTACTGGTCCTATATTTACTTGGTGTCAGATTGATACCAAAAACAGTAGTATTACACACCACTTATCCACACCGTGACATACTTCCAACGAAACTTGTGGACCAACATTCAGAAACGAACATTATTTTTTCACAGTGAAACAAGCCCCGCTAACGCAGGGCATCAAAAAATTAGATCAAACTCTTATTGTTCCACTCCACGGAAATCTTTAGTAAAAGGCGAAAGATTTATACGATCTGAAGAGAAACAAGAGTGTACTGAAGACTAGCCGAGCGGCAGCCCGACCCCATTCTCCGACATAGCCGTCTCTATTACGGTTCGCACTTTAACGTTTAATAATGCCACAACTAAACAGACACGAACTAATACTGTTCGGAAATTGTACGCCACATTTTAGGAAAACACAAACGCTACATGGTAAATTATTAAATATACTATAAACGTTTACACACGCGCAATGCATTATGGGAACACTGCGATCACAGCCACGCCTCTAACTTTAGTTGTGTGTTTCCTACGTTATTTTTCACTAAAACTCCCGCTTCTTCATAAAACACTGATGTGATTATGTGACGTCTGAATGAAGCGAGGATGTCAGATTTTCCAACAACAACAGTAATTACTAAAAACGTTACTCTCCGTGCTCAGAGGTTTCGCGCATGCGCAATAGACACTCGATGTTGTCGCCCTCTGCACATGCGTAGTATAACCGCGTTTCATGTCTGCGTACAGCAGTGTACATTCATTAAATACAACAATAGAATACTAAAATATAGCAATATCGTTAATATTATTACTCATGTATGCTTTAAAAACAAGGGATTACTCCCTTTTTGTAACCTCTCTCACTTATAAGATGCTTCTTTTTATGTTTTTCCTTGGCCAGATAGCCCAAAAACCTTTATAGTGAGAAATAACACGGGGTGGGAGGGCAACAAGATAAATATCGGGTACCTTAAAGAGGGAAGAAAGTAAGACGCTAAACTAAACGTGGTAATACCGTTTTAATGCTCTCGTTAATCAGAAAACAGATTTATTACAGACAAAAAAAGTTTTGTTTCCCCCAGGTAGTAGCAGCAGTAGAAATGTATGCTTTGTGGGAGTTGTAGTTATTCGATGGTTCACTGCCAACAACTTCCCTGATCCTAAAATAATTAAGCACATTTCAGATAAAATATTGACATAAAAATAAGAAGACACACGTGACCACCCAACTGGGTATTTTTGGGAAGATGTAGTTACGTGGGTATTTTTAAAAATATATATATATATTTGTCATCTACTCCTCCCTTATTGGCGTCCACTTCTATTCAAGTTAAATGAACTCGCATTCACAGCGACATGCTAGCATGCCCATGTGCTTATTTACAGCTTTAGGCGTCAATAAGCAGTACCCCGTGGGTGCGTAGTGACGCTGGTTAAATATTAGTAAGAAACTCATTTAAAGTTAATTCAAAAGCAACAAGTTCACCTTTTCGGTCGCTTCCTACCACCACAAAGTTACCTACATTTTTTTAAAGTCTCGTGGTTGGCTGCCGTTTCTGGTCGTCCTCTCACAGGAGTTTGTCTCACAGCTGATCTGCGGTAAGCTCTAAATCTGGCTACACGACTGTATAAGCTTATGGTCGTTCATACTGTCCGCTCCTGTATCAGTTTCCCCTACCATCAAACCGGTATGTCCATAACGGGAGGAAATGCTGCTGCTCACGTCTAGAGTGCGTGCTGTCACGTCTGCCCCCAGCGAATGGGAGTTGTATTACACATACACAAAAAGTGACAAATTAAAGGAAAATCTGTTCCGTTGACCTTTTCAGTGAGGTCATGAGTGGCTTCTTTGTGTTATATAGTAGGTGGAATATTTTGGCTACTATTTAAATAATGCATAATGTATGACTCATTATTGTAACTTTAAAAAATTTATTAAAAACAGTGATCTGCAGTAAGTATTGTCTAAAGTTGAGTCACAGCTGAATCATGTACAAGCACCTTTAGGAAAGATGAAAATGGACACATGGAAACAAAGGGAAATGTTAACAAAGTAGTGCAGTAGTGATGAGTAATCTCTTACTACATAAGCTGAAGGCTAGAACATAATGAAGGACCACAAACTGCCTGTGAGAATCAACCAAAGCTCAGTGTTACATGCACTGCATTTGAATCACCCAAATACTTGCATTTACATGTTATTAATATGGCACTGGAAAAAATATCAAGTTGCATTAGAAATTTAACAGAGGCAAGATTTTTTTTTTAACAAAATTTTTTATTTATTTTTTTTCCATTTTTAAATCCAGGACAACTTATTCAAGGATAATCAAGGCGAAATAAGCACTAATGTTATATTAGATGTTTTTTTTTCTTCCTTTTTTTTCTCTTTACATTGTGTCAGAGATGATGGTGAATTTTATCAGAACTGGTCAAAGTAAAACAAAACAAAAAGCAAAAAAAGAATATAACAATACATTATTAATTAATTCAATACAATGAAGTGTGGAGTCAATGACGAATAACAATGGCCCAGAAAACATAGGGTTGTTATTGTTTTCACTGCTTCTTCTGTGGTACTGCAATAATCACCAGCACTAATTCAACTCGATCAACAACAGTAGAGGAAGAAACGGAGCCCGCTCACAAAGTTCTGCACCCCAGCCCCCCCAAAGAGGAAACACTCTTTTTTGTTAATTTAAATATTTTATCAAAGCTTCTGTTTTGAATCTTCATAAAATGTTTCTAAAATGTATCTTTTTTTAAACTCTCTTTTTTTTTTTTTGCCTTTTTGAATTAGAAGTTTTCCTTTTCAGGGAAGTTTTTCATCTCCATTTTACCACAGTGTATCCGTTTTTGCAACTGTGGTTGCCTATATGTTGTACCCTTGTACCCCTGTAACCCTGTGTGTGTGTGTGTGTGTGTGTGTCTCCATGGGTTGATGTGTCCTTGGCTGAGGCTTGGAACAACTTTGAGTTGTTTAAGTGCTCACGTGAATGCAAAGCCTGCACATGTGAAGCTCGGTGTCTTTTTGGATGCGTGTATGGAGTGCTTGTGTACTATACGTCCTTACACTGCTTTTACCTGTTTTAGGTCACTGCAGCAAAGGCATTCATACTGAGAGGTTGAAGTTGGCTCAAGCAACAAGGTATGTGGCCTTCAGCTAGCTCTGTATGTGTATATCTAACCAAAGTCAGCTTAACAAGGGGTCTGTTGAGCTGGTTGTGCACGAGGGTGAGCAGACTTAAGTGAGCGTCTCTCAGTGCCTACAGAGATCAGTGAATGTGTGTGTGTGAGATGGAGTGTGTGTTCATACTCTGAGGATTTATATACCTGGAGGTGAGCCAAGTACACTTTCATGCATTTGCACCATCTGTGTAAAGCTTATGAGTCTCTATAGCCACTGCATGATGTGGGAGAGGACATATGTCTGTGTGTCTGTCTGTCTGTATGTGTGTTTGTAGTAGAAGGCACGGAGGGTGGTATGGGAGGCTCAGTCTCTCAGGTCCATGCTGGAGCCAAACAGAGCCACCAGCTGCTCCTCATAGTGGGCGATGTTCCTCTTCATGATCTCCTTACAGGAGCCCAGGAGGCGCTCAAATGCCTGGATGTCTATTACTAAACAGAGAAAGAGAGATGGATGTGAAACACATCTGAGGATTACATTCAGTTGTCACAACACATTTAAACAGTCTAGGAGGGTTACTGTTGAAATGTTTCCCCACATAAAGTTACATATATATATGTAAACACAGGACTTTGTGGATTGGAGGGAATGTAATCATCTCCATCTTAACATCGCAAATACCAAGGGGATGGTTGTGGACTTTAAGAGAGGTAGAAGGAGGACATAACCAATACTGATAACCACCCAGAAGCAGAAGTAGTCTTTAACCACAGATACTTTGGTGTGCAGCTCAACAGGAAGTTGGAGTCATGAGGAATAGATAAGGTTTTTCTGTTTGGGATGTGAGACATTATGTCTGTGCTGAAGCTGCCTGCCTTTGTGATGTAAATTTCCTGAAAAGAATAAATAAAGGATTGGCTTTCCCAAACATCTACATTAGAGGCAATTGCAATGAGTAGAGTTGCGATTAGAATCATCTGAAGCTACCAAGCTGGAAACACATCTCACAAGAACCCCACTTGAACCCCGAGGTCTCCAAAGTACCAGACAAATTCACCTCCATCGGGACAAATGCGAGCATAAGCATTCATCCCGAATGAAACAACAACTTCAGTCATCAGTGAAATGTTTCTGACGCATCATTAATACATTTAGCAGACTGCTTATCTTATCTGTCACAGATGCACTGTGACAGATATACATGTTCATAACAGCACCACAGGCACCAGGGGGCCTTTGAAGTCCTGCTCATCTTTAACAACGGTGGGAGAGTGACAGGAGTACAGCAGACAGCATATGCCGCTGCAGTACGGATTAATGACACTTCCTCTTCTTAAAAGATCAAGCATTTGTTCAAGACAGGCTGGGGTACCGTCAGGGAACAGAAAATACACTGAAATACAAGATGGATAAAAGTGTATACTAACAGTGTATTTATGGTTAACACTAAAGAGGAGTAAACAGGGGAACACAGAGTGGAGCTAATACACCATTAAAAAAATAACAGATGACTGGAAAACTAAATAAAAACCACAGGGATGCTACAAAAACACAACCAGTTATTAAAAAAAAAAAATAATAATCCTGTTCATTTTCAAAACTGAAGAGCTGCTCATACACACTCTGAAGAGCCTGAATTAGTGTACCCACTTTAAAGGCAAAATAATGACACAATGGCCTTCAATAAAAAAAAAAAAAAAAAGGTGATGAACAGCCGGCCGTGAATTAATCAAAATTCAAATGCCACTTGATATCTCAGGCCAAAGTGCTTGTAACAGTGCAATTAGTAGAAAATGAATACCACAGACCTGTTGAAAGGTTGAGTGGTTTAAATACTACTCATTCACAGATTTTATATGATGCCCAACTATATACAAGGGTTACACACATCTAAGTTCCTTATCACTATCCTTGAGATAGCAGGATTGGCATTGATGTCCAAGTATATTTTGTCTTACCCAAACACTTGACATCTCCCACTGCGTAGGCTGAGGCGGCCCGGGGCTTGTTAGTGACCAAGGCCAGCTCCCCGAAGTACTGACCCCTGGTACAGCGTGTTATCTCCACCTCCGCATTGTCTGCGTGGTCTGCCTTCGTCTGCAGGAGAGGGGGGAGGAGAAAAGGGAACAGGATTAAAGGTTAGGAGCCTCAACCCTGAAGCAAGAGGCACTCAGCAGACTGAGCAGACAATCATGATTCCCATAGTTGCTAGGCAAATAGAGGACACGCTTTTGTGTTGTGATGGATTTCAATGGAGAGTGTGGGTTGCTATTGTGCTGTACAGAAATTACCTGGTGAAAGAATATAATCAGGCTTTTGTCTAACTGCATACTGTTAAACCAGTAAGTATGATCCTAAGTTTTCTGCTTATAGAAATGCGCACTGAAAGTACATTCATTCAAAGAAGTTGAGCTTCTTACTTTACTCTTCATCATGATCTTGACCTCCCCAGACTCTACAATGTAGAAACAATCAGCTTTGTCTCCCTGAGGAGAAAGAAAAGACACTTATAAATATAGTGCTCTATATGAATGTAAAGACCTTCAATGCTGCAGCGTGAAACTACATCTGATAAATGCATCTCTCACCTGTGTGATGATACGTTCGGCATCTGTGAACTGCTTTGCTCCTAATACATCAACTAGCTTCATCCTCTCTGTTGCCTGGAAAGAGAGAAGACAAACATTTAAGGGAAAATGGCAATATTGTAGAAGAAATGTGTCATAAATGTTGCAAATACCCCCAAAGCCAATCCCAGCTTATCTCAGATTCATCAATCACATTCTTATACTTTCTGCTGAACTTTAGACTCTTTAATATGAGGGGGTGGGGGGGACCTAAACTGAGTAAGATGAGGCTTATTTCAAACCAATCCAAGTATAACTCACCTCCAGTGATTTGAGTAGGGGCACTGACTCAATGAAACACTCGTACATCCTCCTCTTCTTGGCATTGTTCTTTACAATGAGTCTACGAAATGTAGCACGGTCCTAGGAGAGGAAAAATGTCTCTAATAAACAAATACCTCATATAGAGAAAAAGTCACATTGTTCTTCCTCTGCTTGGCCAGCAGGTGGAGCTGCAGCGGCAAAAGACATTACAAAGCCACTGGTTCCATTCATAGATTACAGGAGTCCATTCTTAACATGCTTCAGCATCACAGCCTATTAAACTGTGTTCAGTCACAGAAACAGCTCCCAGCCTTCACCTCTGGAGACAATTTTCAATGAAAACAGTTTAAACCTGAGCTTTACAGACCCGTACAGGCTGCTATACTATTACAACAGATGTACAACAGCTGAAAGAAACAGTTCAAAGAGGTCATAACTGAAATGTTACTGAAAAACAAAGAACAAAATGGAGTTAGAAATGCTTAAAAATGTGGAGTTTCGTGTAGGTGGTGGCTTTAGAAAAGGATTTAAAGTGGATTATAAGTTCTTACCAGTCCCCATAGCGCTCCGTCCTGGGTGGCTACAATGGTGGCGGCACGTGGCGTGTTGTACATGAGTGCCAGCTCTCCAAAGCTGCCCTTATTGTTATACTGACCCACGCATTTTCCTGATACCACTATGTCATACACACCCCTGGAGAGAAGGCGAGAGAGCGATTGACAGAAGGTTAGAAATAACAAGAAGCCAGCAGCAGAGTCTCAAAGTGAGAAAAGTAGGGCACTTGGACAGAGCTGCAGTTTCAAAGAAAGTGATTTAAGATCTGCATAAACATTTTATGGCTTCTTCCTCTGACTGTGTTCAACCTCTCCACAAGCTTTGAAAAAAATGTACCATTTTAGTTGCTATAAGAGGTTTTTTGATGACAGTCATCACTGATCACCCAAAATGAGTAATGTTTATTAACTACAAAATGGTGTACATGGTTATCTATTTACAGAGCATCTCTAGCCTGTGGATAGGACCGTGATAGTGTGGCACACTTGGTGACTTGTGTTTATTCTTAAAAAGAAAAACAAAACAAAACAACAGAATGCATTGATTTGCAAATCATTTCAATGCTATATTTCAGTAATGTAAGCACATAAAGATGCTGCAATGTTCTGTGAAGCTATCTAAAATGGATTGATGGGCGCGCATAGGTATAACCAGGGAAAACGTATCACTGCAAAAAATACCTGAACTCACTTAATTTGAAGAGCATCTCAGAGAGGAAGTAAAGATGGAGAAGTGTCTATTTCTTTGAGAAATACTGTGTAAGAAGAAGCTCAATAATTTGTAATACATCTCTCAGTGTAATATAACAAGGAAAATCTTTGTTTCCAAGGGACAAGGCTGAAAACTAACAGTGAACAGGCAGAATCATAAGGCCCCGAGGAGGCACAACATTTAAAACATAAAAGATTTTATAATGGAAAAATCAGTGGGTACATACAAGCTCAGGAACACGTGTGAAAAACACTGTCAGCAATGAATAAAAGTGTAAATGACACATCCTCTGGGCACAAGCTCATTTAGGTAGAGAGGTGCCATCAGGACTGCAACATTCAAAATAAGCATCGGCGATTTCTATGGGCTGGAGGCATTAGCTCACATGTTTGTGGACCACCGACTCTGAACAAGCAATGCAAATTTTGAAGTAGTACATGCTGCTGTATCTGTATCAGCCTGACTATAGCAAACTACTTTCTTACAACATTATAGCTCCACAGTAAGAGTGTTGGGGTGATAAACTGATCTGACTGCAGTCCAGAGCTGTCGCTTATTAAAAGCATCTGGTACATTATGAAATGCAAAATACCACAGAGGATTGCCTGAACCGCTCAAAATATTTAGTGAGAATGACAACACATTTCACTATTATAACTCCAACAGTACCATTAGCCATGCTTGAAAGAAGATGTGATTAACAAAAGTCTGAACTTTTCTAAAATGTGGTACTGGCATCAAATTTAAAATGATCATATATTTTTCAAACTCAAGAAAATTCCTCCCTTTTACCATTTTCTGTTTTGTCGTTGTTCTTCTACCAATTAAATGTACTTCAAATGTTTTGCAAATTATTCCATTCAAATTCTTTCATTTTACAAATCCTCCTGTTTTGCAATCCATTATGTAAAAGATTTAATAGCAGGAAAACATGACAGGAAAACAGTTGGATTTGTTATATTATCCCACTGTCTAATAAAAAAAGGTTATAGTGCCTACTTGACTCATTGAGACTAATGCTTCAGTTGAACTCTCCCTCTCTGTCTGCAGGAGGATTAAACCTGGAGTAGGTAATTTGCAGCGTTGTTGCTTGGCAGGATTAACCCCTCATTTTGTAGGCTAGCCAGTCTTCTCATTGGCTGCGTAGAGGGGATAAAACCCTATCGGTGGCGAGTGAGTATTAGCTTACGTCGACTGGATTATCATGACGGAGGGAACAATGATAACCTGTTTCACCAGCTGCCTGAAGTTAAGATGTAGCTACAGATGAGTGAGAAAGTTAAGCAGTGAAGGATCTGGTGGATCTGTTCATTGCAAATCAATGCAAACTTGTTCGATGTGGTCACCTTCATCCTATGGTGAAACCATTCTGCCATTCATAGGGCAAGAGAAGTTAATGAATGGCTTTATGATGTGATTCAAATCCATTGATAAATTAAAATTTAAAATGAATTAAATTTAAATGATAGTAGATATGATATGAGATCTGAAAGCTGTATTAGCATTGCATGTGTTAAATCCTTCTGGTAGAGTTTCATAGATTTGTAGAATCCATGCCAAAGCAGATTAAAGCTGTTGCAAGTTACTTCGACAATTTTATAGCCTCTCTTTTCTTCCCCCCTCTAGACCCATCTGTATGTGTTGTTCACACATTATTCAACAACCAAACAGGTGTGAAACCTGGTGGTCACTGATAAATTTCATGCTTGGATAAATATGTCTGGGTCAATATAAACAAAGAGCCATGATTCTTTCACCACCTCTGTTTCTTCATTCAACCACTAGGAATAACATCACACTAACGTAGTTCAGTGCTTTTGAAGTGTTTCTAGTGTTAAATGTACTTTATTGATAAACTGCAGCAAATGAGAAAGCGACGAGTATATTTGTGGAACTGCTGCTCAAGGACAAACGGATGTTTCTTCCTGCACTTAGGGGATGTGTACATAATTTTTTCTAAGCCCACCCTTGGGCACAGCCTTCAGTGATGTTTAAACTAGATACACGGTGCAAATGCTCAATATCAGTAAACAGAATTAAAAAATTATTTTGGGCACTGAGCTTCACAGTGATTTGAAAATATATAAGACATTACAGCTTTCATGAGAAAAATCCAGGCAGAAGAGAAAGATTACGCAACTTAATGATTTCAAAACTGAAACTTTTAATTTAATGATTACAGTAATAACACTTTAAGTAATCACGGCTGAAAGCAACAATGATCCTTTTTCACATCTTTCACGTCACTCCTCCCATTATATATTTACTCCTCATCCTTGAGGAGCTCTGAAGGATTTCTAGCCACTTCCAGTCTTAGAGGCTTTAGAACTGACTGTCTATGATTTTGTTAAGTGGACATTTACCATATAGTGGCACACACGCCAGCTACACAAACCCATTTAGTTATGCCATTCAGAATCAGCTGACAGCAGAAACAGACCAATCTGTTTAAGCTGATTAATAATACGACACCATAAGGAAAGCAGGAGATGTCTATAATATAAATATGCGTCAGTGACATAAGAAAAAGATTAAATGGGAAACAAGCAATGTTGCTTTATCCTATTATGTTCACTGCTTTTCTTTTCTGTTTATCCCTTCGTCTCTCTGTGTGTCCATGTTCACACCCTGCCCTGCTCGTGACATTAGCTGCCACCTACACTTTGCACAGGCTAGGAAAAAAACCACAGGATAGTATATGATCAGGCAGGCATGCTGCTCATAAAGGTCACTGCATGTCTCATGTACAGGGAGCACGCTGTGTTTAAAAGTGTTTATGCAGATGAAACGATAGCACACGAGTGGAACTACACTGCTGTACTGCACTGATATGAGCCATGCCAAGAATGAACTGAGGCCAGGGTGGGACAAACGTTGGCAGGCCACCAGAAACACAGTGGGAAGTCTGTTCTTTCTTCAGTGGTAGAGGTTAAAAACTGACATCTTGAGGTCAGGCTTTTTTCAGTGCAAGTAATCCCTAAGTCATTCTTAAGTAATCACTTTGGTTAGAGTAATGTAAGCAACAAAGAGATGCTATATCCTACAAGAGCACTGTAGTCTTCGAGATCACCATGGAAACCTTTCAAGTTGCAGCTAACATTTTAAAGTACAAAACTCTTGAAATGAACTTAAAATGTTTGTATTTCACCAAGGCCTGAGAAAGTTACCGCAGCAATCAGCACAACTTCCTGCAGACAAATGAGTAATTATAATTTTCCAATCACAATGTGTTAATTTTTCCATATTAAATATAACGCAGAGGATATATTTAATGCAAATTAACTTTAACCTGGCGTGTAAAGACCTGTGAACGCACCATGTGTTTACATTAACAATACAGCAGGTGAAATACACAGCTCCACTAATACCATAAACACAGATACACACACCTGTCAAACCTGAACAATGCACAAACCCAAGCCCAACTGTTATGACCAGCAGTCACAACTTATTTACTGATTTCTAAAATAACAGCCGTGCTTTTTTAAACTACCTTCTACTCATTTCTTAATTACCATAATATACTTTCCAAGTGATATCACTATGTCAGATCTAGTTGGCAGTTGTTTAGGATGTAATGGAAGGATTTATTGTTTTATACTTTAGGAGGCTCATAATTGTCTGACTCTTTTCCATACAGACTGATGCTACATTATGATGCAGGAATATGGCCCTGCATTGGTTTAAATAATACAAATGTATATTGTCTGGTCTTTCAGTATAATATAATAAACTCAAATATACAAAACAGGAACTCTGGTCATCACAGTCTTTTGCAACAGTTATGCTGTAAAACACCATCACTGGTCTTTTTGCCATCCAGCCTAGCCTAAATAAACAGGCTGTATTTGAATAAACAAACAGTCCCAGTTTTAATGATCTGACACGGGCATCTGCTTCTTACCTCTCTATGACATAGAAGTTGTCTCCATCGTGTCCCTGGTCTATGACGTGCTCCTGAGGCTTAACAATCAACTCAAACATAGCGTCCAGCACCTGTGAGAACTGCTCCTTCATACGGGAACAGAAAAAGGATGTCAGCCACAAATGAGGAAGATGAGTAACAGGGAAAATATATTTTGTGTGCGCATGCGCTTGTGCATCAATAATTTCAGTTAGCTTCTGTGTGTGTGTTGCTCCTGAAGGGAGACGAGATGACATTTAATTATCCCATCAGGGAAATGGTATTAGAAAATACACAAGGGAAAGGAAGAGGACCATTTTTGAGTCCACAATACAATATTGTTTTTCACAATGTCAGATTTACCCCAACAGCAAATGACTTTAAGAAACATAATTTACCTGTGCTGTTTATGTGACCCAAACAACACAGTAATTCATTGCACACACAAACACCACAAGTAGTAATATAGCATTATTTGCATGTAACTCTACTGCACTGTACCCTCTCGATGCTTCAGATTTAGTCTTTGCAAGGTGGATAAAAAAATGTTTGAGTATTTTACGTATCTCATAGCATGCAGGAAACCTGAATAAACAAATGGGGAAAGTTAATAATAAATATTGTTTCATGGCCTCACTGACAGGTTTAATGAGGAAGGCATCCCTTCAGGAATCATTCTTTGTTCAACCTTTTTTTTTTTTTTTTTTTTTTTTTTTTAAATAGTTTTATCCATTGCTAACCATCCGTGTACACATCTCTTCCTGTTTTGTTTTGTTTGTTTGTGTGACTGATTTACTTGATCTAGTGTTTTGAAGAGTAGGATGTCTCGGCAGGCCTCTTGCAGTCTGCAGCGCTGTTCGTCTGTTTTTGGGTGAACCACTCTGGGTTCAGTGTCCTCGTCATCCTCGTCTGGGTTTAATGGTTCCGCACACACTACAGACAAAGAAATCCAGGTAAAAAATACAGTATTCTACTACTCTTTCAGAGTAAGCATTAAGCCACTTCAACCAAAAACATAATTACAGTACGGTGCAAAAGTTTGGACCCATCCCCATTCATTTATATTTTGTTAGGAAAATGGGAAATACATGCAGTGATTTACTGAAACAAGCAAACATACATGGAAATATTCTTCAATACAGCCTGAACTCTCTTATGCAATTTTTCTTGTATTTTTTTTTAAGTAGTCTTCAAGGATAGTTCTCCAGGCTTCTTGAAGGACATTCAAAGCTCTTCTTTAGATGTTGGCTAACTTTTGTTCTGTTTTCTGTCAAGATAATCTCACACTGCTTCAATAATGTTCAGGTCCCAAAGCTACTGTGACTGATGGCATTGCACTATGGGATTTTGTATCCAGGGATGCTTTTACTCCATTGGAAGTCTGTTTGGGATCATTGTCATGCTGAAAAATTAATCTGTTACTAGACACTTTATCTGTTTTGATTTTATATACTGTTTTGTTTGTTAGTTTGCTTGTTTTAATCAATTTTAAATCATTGTTTTTGTTTCTAATATATATGTAAAGCACTTTGAATCACCTTGTTGTTGAATTGTGCTATACAAATAAACTTGCCTTGCCTTTCCAAATAGTATTGTATGCTGCATCAAAATCTGATGGCATTTTTCGTGATTCTTCATAACTTCTTGTCCATTTTGACAAGACCCAACACCTCTGGCTGAAATGCAGCCTGAAACCACTATAAAGCCTTCACCGTGGTTTAAATATGGCTGCAAACTCTCACTGCTGCACCTTTTTCCTGTCCTCCTGTCTACATGTCTGCAACGATTTTCAGTCCTGTTCTTGTGGAATGTGGCATACCTCAGCCTTTTCTCCACATCTACCTTAACCTCCTAGGACCTGGCGCCCACATATGTGGACATCACATTTTGGGATGTCTAGACCAAAATAATACATTTTGCTCTTCAAGGGCCTGATATCCACTTACGAGGACATTATACTGCCACTGTTCTATCAAAATTTTAAACGAATGTCCTCCTATGTGGATCTCATTTCTCTCAGAAACAAAAATCAGGTAAAAAAAAATAAATAAAAAAAAATTAAAAAAATTGGAAATTCTTTGTTTTTACATTCATCAGATCCCAAAAGTCAAATCAAAGAGAAATTAAAAATGCATGCCATGAAAGATTTCGGGTCTTAGGAAGTTAAGAATGGCTTCAGCACAGCCATTATTCTACTGAGACTGTTTCAGTGAATACTAGATGGATCAACTAAAAGAAAAGCATCTTTCAGGCCATGTGTCAGGTTTTTGCTGGATTTTTTTCTTGTAAGGACATGACTTTCAGGTATTGTTCATCTGCTGGAGACAGTTTTGTTGTTTTGTTTTTTTATTTTAGGGCTGCCCCTTCTTTTCAGCCAATAGCTTCTTTGTTGATCACTTTGTTAGTGGAAAACAAATACAATTTCATGCCTGCGTTATTGCTAGGATTTTTTGTAGATTTAACTACAGAAATGGAAACAAATTATGTGGTATTATGGCTTGTTTTGTTATGTGTAGAAGCAACACTGGTTCATCGTTGAATTAAGTAGGGTTTTTTTTTTTAACTCCTTAATGATTCATATGTTAGTGTCAAGTCTTTAAAAAAGATTGCTATGAGAAAGGTCAGATGTGAGTGAGTGTAACAGCAGCCAATATAAAGACCTTTAGAAAGCCTGGAGAATTATTACTCAAGACAAAAAAAAAAAAAAAGAAAAAACTGAAGGAAGTCTGGCTGCTTGGCAGCAAAATATAAACAAAATAAGGGGGCTCAAGAGTTTTGCATAGCACTGTATAATAACTTCACCAAGCTCTAAATAACCAGGACAAGAAGGCATACAAAAATGTAATAAGATTGTTATAAACATACCAAAAACTTGCCTTAAAAACCTTGTCAAAAATACACTACTCTGTCCCTTACATTGTAAACTGGTAAGCTAATTTACTAATTTAACTTCAAAATGAACCACTCTTAACAGCCCAGAGTCCATTCAACAAAAAGTGTGTGTATGTAAGATAATTATGTTTGTAAGATAATTCAATTTTCTCACATTCTTCTGGATAAGGAAAAACAAACAAATGTTTCTACACACAAGCGTAGGGAAAGAGAGGACGTCACTATTTATCTGTTTCCTCCACCTCTGTAGAGAGAGACACCACTTCTCACAAAACACATTGATGCCTCCGTGTGTGTGTGCAAGAGTAGAGTCTTCTCTTCCAGCAGTCATAACAATGATGTCTGGTGCAGTGTGATCTCTAGAGAGTCAATGTGCTAACTCATTTGTTTCAGTTTAAGAAATAAATATGCAAAAGTGTGAGTTTCAGTGCTCTTCAGTTTAGAATATGGTAGTTAATTAGGAGTGAGAACACAATCTTAAACAATGAGGCATCACACCCACAAAGGTAATGGACATATTGGATCATCCAAATAGGTTATTCCTTACTTTTTCTGCCCCAAAATACAAGTGTTTGGACCAAACGCTGTATTATTTAAAAAAGAAAATAATGATGATAAGTGCATTTTTTGATTTAAAGCACAGTTTAAAAGCTCCAAGGCTGAATTTTTTGTTTAACACTTTAAACTACGTCATCAGAAATTCCTTTACTTAGCACGTCCTTGGAAAGCGGCCCTCTCCCCCCAACTATTTGTTCTTGCATTAGAGCGGACAGAAACTCTGAGCAGATCCTCATATTAACTGCTACAATACAAAGCAGGACTCTCATAATATCACTGTACAGAGAGGATATTTTGATTTATAGTGCCAAGCCACAACAAACGATCTTTGTTTAATTAACTTATTTGGAAGTGTTGTCGGACACTGCACTAGACGGTCTGAAAGCAAAATCATGCCTGTTACTAAATGAACCACAGACCAGTGGTTTAATATCACAAAATAATCTAATTATTAAGGAATCCTAATTACAAGACAATGCCAAGAAGGTTTTAGGCAAACATCTTTGTATCTAAATAACAATCTCCTTGTGAAATTAGTCACATATTAAGTTTTGGATGCTACACCTACCTAGCCATTTAGAAAAGTAAAGAGTAAATGCTTTTGTGTAACTATTGGATGACATCATTACACCTTTTCTGGACAGTATTCTACTCCCTTTTCTTCTCTTATTCATTTAAGGGCAGACTACACCTTTATTTTTAATGAAACACACGGACAACGCATTTCTTTGGATTTTGGCTGCCTTTTAGATATATTGCAAAATCTGATCGTAGTATTCTGGGTTCATAATTTCATCAATTTTGACAAGATCCTCAACAGCACTGACTGACGTGCAGCTTGAAAAGCATGACAGGGCCTCCACCATGTTTTACAGATGGCTGTAGACATTGTTGAACCTCTTTTTCCTTCTCCATCAATACCAACAGAAATTTTAAACAAAAATTTCAAATTTGGATTCATCACGCCATAAGACCTGTCCCAACTGACTTTCAATCCAGTTCTTGTAAAATTTGGGGATTCGTGGGATATTTGTTCATCTGGTGTAAGTTGTTGTTTGTTTTTTTGTGTGTGTTATTTAAGGCCTATAACCTCTTCCTTTATCCTTCACTTCTACAGTTTTCCAAATAGCTCTAAACCCATTTTCAAACTGTTTTCTTTGGGATTTTTTTTAAAAGATTAAACTTTTTAAACAACTGGAGCAAATTTGTTTTTGCAACAGCCTGTTAGTAACAAATTGCCTCAGGATACAATTGAAAATTGATTGTCTGCTATGTGTAGATACAGGACTGATTCATTCCTGAGGGATTTCTAGGTAGGAAAAGAGAAAAAAAAAGAAAAGCATCCTGTGTAAAAGGTCAGGTACATACGTTGGACTAAAAATGCGTGAAAAAGCAGCTAAACTCCAAAGAAAACCTTTGAAAGACCTTCAAGGGGAGCTTAAGACTTTTGCAAAGAACTGTATATCACAACCAAAATGCCAAAAAAATAAAAAATGAAGCCATCATTGAATATACATACAAATGCCTGAAAAGGAAAACTACAAACATGAGCCTTCGTTTCTGAAGAATCTTTGCAGTGACATCTCTGGGAAACATTTCGAGGAGCACAGTGACGCTCCATCTTTGTTGCTATATTAAAGCAATTCTTCCTCATGGATCAGAAGGGATCATCGTGTCTTACAACATTACCACAACAAAGGTTGTGGCACCACACAGTATCTTTGTCAACAAAGAATATTTGAACAGTTTTGTTTACCAAATCATAGCAACAAGGACCTCTGGGCAGCAAAATGTCATTGTTCTAAATTAGCTTTTAAAAAAAGAAAAGAAAAAACAAAGAAAATAAAGTTGCTAAAATGTGCCTTTTCTGTTAAAATGTGCAATTTCTCCAAGGAAACCATAAGACTGTGGTAAAGACAGCAGGTCAGTAATGATAAAACAGCAGTGCAGATAAACATCAGGGGACACACCCAGAGCCTAATCAAAGTGCAGCGCTCTGTGACGGCTGACGACATTCAGCCACTCGTGTAAACACTACAGAAGTATGACGGAGCGTGAGAAAACAAGAGCACAGTGCACACCAAACCACAGACGCTAAAGCACAAAAACAGAGACGAGGCAGACGCACAAGACCCAAAACACCACAGTGAAGCTTCTTAACACTGTTGTACATTTGTGACGTGCACAAATACAGTGATTACCCCCCCCCCAAAAAATGCCTAAACACCGTTCTACTGCAAAAGCAGATACTAAGCAGCCCCACAGGCACGCACACACACAAATAAACTGTTGGTAAGCTGTTTTGGCAGTGATGTATGTAATGTCACCAAAGGTGTGGTTTACACTTGGGGGACATGACGTCAAACACACGCCGGTGAACTTACCTGACACTCTCCTGTTGAATCTGCTTGGTGGTGGAGCTGTGAACAGACAGAAAGAAAGAATTATGTTTCAATGTGGTGACATTTAATACAATTTCATAATTATATGGAAGAAAAAAAATCCATATAACTATTTTGTGCTCTGAACAGACTGTGTTCATAATTGAAGGAGATTGGACAAAAGGTAGACAGACAGAAATAATGAGACTAAAAGTGGGACACATTCAGAGATGCAGGTGGGCAAGAAGATTTAGAGAGAAACCAAGTGCAACCAGGAGAGATTTAGGCTAAGAGATATGAGAATGCAACAAAGAGCATTTTCAGATTAGCACAGTTATCAGTCTCTTTATACACATTAATGAGCAGTGACTAAAGACACCAGCATACACACACACACAAACTTTCCCTGAGCTGAAGAGATGCATTTTTTCATGACTACAAAGTGGAAAAATAAAGTAAAAGTTGATCACCAAAAACAAAACAAAATAGAGTTATGAATGTATTAACAAATAACTTAATAAGGAAGTCTCAGATGCATGTTTACAAGTAAAACATTTCTAACTAATCGTACGTGTAATTAAGGTTATGCTGGAATAAAATCCAGCTGACAGATCACATTACATGTAATAATCATTTGGTTGCCTAAATAAGCAACACAATTTTTCCCCCCCAAGTGTCGACAGGTTTCTGTGTTCAGAGGTTTGCGGTTTGTTTATATTTTGTTTCGACAAGACGACTTGTATGCACGCCAGTGTAGCCAGCTTCAAGCTGCTGCAAAGCACTGTTTGGATGCACAGATGCTGCTGGGGCGCTGTTAACATTTTTGAGCCGCCAGGGTAGCACATGTGATCTGTCTCTGCTTTCAAAATCAGCTTTCAAGGACTCAAAACAGCATGCACCTCCACTACCAGTATGTAACGGTAATCGCTGCAGATCAATGCAATGTGATGAAGAAAAAACAAAATATGAGGCGGCATGATGTGTTTTTCT
Source organism: Neolamprologus brichardi (assembly GCF_056152115.1). Classification (NCBI taxonomy): domain Eukaryota; kingdom Metazoa; phylum Chordata; class Actinopteri; order Cichliformes; family Cichlidae; genus Neolamprologus; species Neolamprologus brichardi. The sequence goes on from NC_142123.1 coordinate 8,254,365, forward strand.
GAGTTCTGCTCATCCCAGATTGGGCAATAAAAAACAATGTATTCCTGAAACCCAAAGCTAAACACATTGTACTCTGTACAAACTAAACAAACACTGAGCCAAATAATGGTCAATGCATTTGCATTAATAACTGCATATTTACAGAGATGCTTATCAACTTGCGTCACGTTCATTCAAGTGGATGGAGTGCACTATGAACTCAGATTACAATACAGTTTCAGATGTGACATGTGTAAAATAAAGTGGAGCAACCCTTCTTTTATTACACTGCGCTATAATTTATAAATAAGATCAATTGTGAAAAAGTCCCTTTATGGTGTCAATCATGATACAAGGAGCAATAAAACAAGAAATGGACTTTGCCTTCAGTCTTGATTAAAACACCTAGTAAAGGCCTTTCTCCTTGGGGACACCAATAAACTTGCATGTATTAATGCTGGACTCTTTATCATGCTACAAACGAGCTATCCACAGTGCATACCAGACATGAAAAGTAGGGTTGTAGTCTTAGAGTTAACTGGGTGAGACTACAGCCTGAAACTGTAGTTTCGAGTGTAAGCTGACCATTTGGGCATGGAGCAGCTACACTCACTGCTGGTGCTGCCCCTTTTTGTTGTTTTTTTTGCTTTGGGTTTTTTTTCTTCAGACTTTTCCCAGCTGAGCCACAGGAATACTTGCCAGGAAGCCATCCTTTTGCTCACAATCTTTTCTCCTGGCTTTATGGCCTCTCAAGATCAAGGACCGGTGAGGCCCTGTGGCAAAGAAATTATTAACAGGGCAATGAGCTCTTAAAAGGAAATAAAACAGCATTAACATTTCTAGCCGTTATTATTCAGAGTTTGGACAGTAACACATTAATTTCCTGTGTTACTTTGATAGTTGATTATACAGGAGCTGGCTTTAGCCAATGTTAGTAACAACATTAAACCCAAACACAGGAAAAACATCCTACCTAAATCAAGGAATGTTTCCTGGAAATGTTTCAACAACAACTATAATCAAGTTTAATATCTGGTCATGATTTCAAGTCCTGCGCACTTGACAAAAGAAGATTTTCAGAGTTATGGCAGCCCGGAAGAACACAGCTGGGTATAAATAGATAGCAGTGTAGATGATATGAACAGTGAGATGACATATGTACAGTGAAACAATGTATCAGCAGAGAGTGTGTGTGTGTGCGTGTGTGTGTGTGTTAGTTATGGCTGGGAAGTATATCTACTTTAGTGCATTGATAGGTTTTCAAATGAGATACAAAATGAGACAATATCACTTCTATCTAGACAAACTAAAGTTGGTTACATAATGTGTTTCTTCGGTAAAGCCAGTGCAACAGCTGTGCCCTCGAGTTTGTATGTGCTTGTGAGTATTTAAGTCTGTGTGCAACATGGCCTTCATTTACGCGCGCAGAGGGTAAGTTTGAGGTTCTAAACACCTGCTTTCTAGCAGTGGGCTGTTACAAGCCAGCGTGGGTATGGTTCACGGCTGAAATACAGATACACACACAGCATGTGTCTCTTGCTACCTTATTACCATCCTGTCAGAGCAAATTAGATCTGGACTGTGAAGACAGGAGCTTGGGGAAAACTCACATACACACACCACTTTACTGCAGTCATCTGGGAATATGGAGAGGGTTTAACAATGCCTGCTCTCTCTGGAGATCAGGCTTACTTTGGCTCAACAGATAAAGCCATAGAGGGGTCCTAGTTAATAGTACACTGACATCTGTGTCACATCCAAGAGTAAATGATACACAAGTGTGCGTGTGTGTGTTAGCTCTCACATATATACCAGATAATCAGGTTCTTGTGATCTCCTTTGCTTGAAATCTGGATCTGCCTGCTTGCATGTTCAGTTTTAATGCCATGCATGAGTAAAAGAGTGTCGGAGCCTCCCATAAAAGTTACAAGCCCAACTGAAGCAGTTCTTGGCAGATTATGATTTAACCATTCAAATAAAAGCAAAAACATAGCTCTTGAAGAGGCTCTACACAAAGCAGAGGCAGATAATCTTGTGTTTTCTCATAAAACTGGGTGGGTAATGTTAATGAACATTAGCCAAAACAGGAAGTAGATTAATTTTCATTTTGCCAACACTAATGCATGAAGTGTGTGTGTGTGTGTGTGTGTGTGTGTGTGTGTGTGTGTGTGTGTGTGTTTGGGGGGGGGGGGGGGGCTCATAAATACAGATAAAAAATCCAAAAGTAGTCTTTCTATCTACAAAAAGGGTCACTGTTTTGTTTATCACATAAGCAGTCAGTGGTGACACAGAATGACACTGATATCCTATTTCCCTTATTTAACAGGGAACCTAATATATTTCATGTGAAATTTGAAGAAAATCTCAGTCCGGGCACCTAACTTATGTCTTACAGTAGTGATGTCAGTATGGCTTCATAAATGCACACTGTTTTCTATATTGGTAATTACTGTGATGAGCTTTAAAAACATTTTATTGATTTTTACAAGCTACAATGGGAAAGTCTAACAACACTCTGACTTCAGATGTGTCGTCATGCAACCAAAGTCAACAAGTCTTAGCTTCACAGAGAGCAGTAGTATACTTTTTGCCCTTTTTTCACATGTTTAGTTGTTCCTCCACCTCTTTCACTGGAAATCATGTCCATAAGAAATGTGGTCAGCACACAGCACTCGAGGTGAAGCCTGCAGAAAAGCAAGGCTGGAAAACAACCCACCCATTAGTTCAGGGTTAAAATTAAATGGTCTATCACTGACTAAGTGTTCTTGAATAAACTAGAATACTGTTTTCTATAACTAACAAGATGAATATGTGCTGTAGTTAACTTAGACATCAATGCTAAACATGCTAAAATCCATAACAATGTACTATGCCTTTAACACATATGCACATAGCACTAACATTCTTCCATCAGTGACCTCAGGTTCACCTGCTCATTCATCTATCAGCCCTTCTTCCATAAGAGCTTGGTAGGTCTGAAGATATACAATTTGTGATACACTGAACGAAAAGCATAACATAAGCTGGTTTCTTAAAAGAGGTGCATTGAGAAAAATCCCGACACCACCTGGGAAGATTTAACTTCAGCGTAACCTAATTTCTACCCTTTCCCAAACACTTTTCTCTCCCTTCAGCACAATCCCCATTTCCCTTAAGCGCTACCATTCACCCACCAACAGGGAGGACACATTCCAAACTGCTTAAAATGATTTGTTTTGATCCGACTCAAACTCACGAACAGGTCTGATTGCTGCAGGTACCACAGGCAAGAGGCACAAAGACGAGAGAGGGGGGAAAAAAAAATAAATAAATAAAAAAAAAAAAAAAAAATAATATATATATATATATATATATATATATATATATATATATATATATATATATATATATATATATATATATATATATTTATATTTATTCTCACACAGAATTTAAGATCCACACATAGACCACAAAAGGCCATTCTTGGAAACACTGATGTACTTTGTTCAGCAAAAAGCTGCTATAATGCCCACCTCACTGCTGTTTGACTGAATACATGCAGACAATACTTTGTTTTACGGCTGTTGTCTGTACTTTTGCCCTTTACATTTAAAGCACACACTGATTTCCGGACCACTGTTGCTTAGGTTTCACATACGTGTTTAGGGTTCACATTCTTTTATATGGTCTATCTAAAAGACTAACTAATCACATATTTTACAAGTTAATACTGTCCTCCTCCATGATTTTACTGTATCCTCAAATGGTGCCTAAATTCTTTTTGGGTTTTTTGGTGTTTTTTATTTAAATGCAAAAGATTGATTCCCTCTTCTTAGAGTCCAGAAGTTTTCAAAGGCTCATCTAGTTTCTTTTGGGCAGAGACAAGTCCATAAGAGTTGCTTTTAACCTCCTAAGACTCGAACTCTTCCATGGCATGAATTTTTAATTTCTCTTTGATATTTGGGCATATTGGGACCCGATGAATGTAAAAACAAAGAATTACCAGATTTTTTTTAAAACCTCATTTTTGTTTCTAAGAAAAAATGAGAGCCACATATGAGGACATTCATTTAAAATTTCGATAGAACAGTGGCACTATAATGTCCTCGTAAGTGGATATCAGGCCCTTGTACAGCTAAATTTAGTATTTTGGTCTAAATAACCCGAAATGTGATGTCCACATATGTGGACACCAGGTCCTAGGAGGTTAAGTTCCCATTGGTTGTCTGTGTCCCCTGATTGTAAACAGTATACTGCTTGATTCCATATAACACTGAGGGCTCTGATATATTTAGCGCTGCCCTGGGATTACTGCTGCTGTGATACTGCAACCATATTTCAGTGCTGCCATGAAGGTTGCACTGAAATGACAGTGGTATGAGGAGCTACACCCGCAGGATCTTATCACAAACTGCTGATCTGCAGCAGTTCACATAAGTGATGATCACTGCACTGGCGATCTGCTGCTGCACTGTGTTTACTTCAGAACAGACCATTTTAATGCGATATAAAGTCTGGGCAGTGACGTGAACAGTGAGATGACTTTTCTCTGGTGCTGTGGTTTTTTAGAGCTATGCACTTCACCACCATGTGTGTCAAACTGCAACCAAAGTCAACAAACGAAACAGCAAGTAGACGTGGATCTTTCGGGGTGATTTAGGTGCAGTGTTGAGGTGAGAAACAATTGTGCTGCAGAAATCTTTTCAGCCCCACCCCCCAAAAAAATCTGAAAAGTAGATCTCTAATATTTAAAAATAAATCTACTCTAAAAACCCATCAACTCTGGTCTGATGACTTTGCTGATCAAGTGTTCCAGTGTAGCCAGTAGATGTTTGGATAATTTTCAAATGTCCATGCTAATGGCTAAGAAAAAAAAAGTATATCTAAACCTTAACTGTAAAATAGTTTGTTTACAATAGTCAGTTTAAAAGTGATTTGGGTACTGTCAGTCTGCAGAGTCCTGTTCTGTTAAAAGGATGTAGATATAATAAAATTGTGTGTGCACATGCTTTTATGCATTTCCAGTGTGTGGGTGCATAAGGCTGCGCATGCAAAGCGTGAAGTGCTCTCCCTGCAGTCATGTGGCTGAGGGGGTTGGGGGCGGGGTAGGGTGGTGGTGGTGGCGGTACCAAGTGTACGCCTGAAGTTGCCTTGGCAACCTAACACAAAGAAGATCTCATTGCCATAACAACACAACCCCCTTCACAATCTCCCCCCCCCACCCCCCCCACCCCCCCACCCCAAACAATCCAGCTCGTAACAAGTAGAAGAGCACCCCCCTCCTCGTGTTTTTTCCATTTCTCTCCATCCCTCCCTATACTCCCACGCACAGCTATAACAGCATTAACAGATGGAGGGAAGAGTAAAATAGAGAGGGGACCACAGAGGAAGAAACAAAAACACCAGAAGGGGTGATAGAGTGATTCTGACTGTGGAGGGGGAAACAAAGTGAAGGAAAAAAAGAAAAAAAGACTATAAAATGCCCTGATGGCATTTGATGAGTGATGACTATTGAGCTACCTTGTATGACTATCAATACAGAAAAGGAAAAAAGGAAGGAAAAAAAGAGAGCACCCTGACTTGAGACTGTGCATAAATACAGGAAGTGGGCAAACCGATATGAGGGGGGGGGGGAGAGATTCCCTGCTTGGTGTTTTCTATCGATTTCCCTTGCAACCTTTCTCAGTGTGTAACTGTCTGCTCAGCCCATCGATACATCATTCAGTTAGCTGGAGGAGACCAAATGAGGTATTTAGCCACAAGATGCTTCAAATTCCAGTTCTGCAGCGTTTGCTTCAACAACAGGCCTACTAGGTGATGACGCTAATAAGACTGACAAGTTTGAGAGATACAGTTGAAGAAAACACAAAAGACAGATCTGCTACAGTTAACAAGGAATAAATGAGCCCCAACTTAAACTAAGGAAGCAGTGCTGGCTTTCAAAGCGAAGTGCTACAAGAAAAAAGTGACAAGTTTGGATTTGTCTGGTATTAGCTGCTAACACCTCCTAGTTTCTGTTTAACCACTCTTCCTGGAATAGTAACACTGAAATGGAGGAAATTTTTGGCTTTTAAAAGACCGGGTCAGTCCATTACATTAGCCATCCTGGCAGAGAGTCAAACACCATTTAGAGTCTTCAATCTATTAAACAGAATGAGTCTGGCAGAATAAAATAGTGACGGGGACTTAGGGCTGTTCGATATAACGATATATATCAGATGACGATGTAAAAACGTCTATCGGTTCAATTTACGCTATCGTTTGTTTCGTGGTGTCGCAAAATAAACTGTTTATAGCAATATTTTTTCATTATTTTGATGGTCACTGTAGTGGCTATATTAATTTCTTAAAGTTCTCTCTCTCTTTTATATTTAATATAACCACACTACAGACAGACAAGTGTTTGTTTTTATGCATTGTCGTTAGCAACAACAGCGGTAAAACCACCGCGTGTCCACTTGTTCCACATAAACCTTTCACAATAAAGCTCAAGATCCTGTTGAGACTTTTCAAAATAAACTGAATCACGTGAAAGAGCAGATTATTTACAGATGAGAAGCAAAAAAGAGCCCTCAGGTGCTAAAAAATAAACCTTAGACGTTAGAACAGGCTTTTCCCCGCAGCACGCTGTGTAGTAAATACTCAAAGAAAACGGCGGCCGTTAAAACTTATGTCTAAAAATGTATAGTTTCATGCATCAGTTAAAACACTCGACTCCAGGTTTGCAACGCCCAGCTGGAAACACTTCACGCAAGTCGAGCTGCCCGAGATTCACAGAATTTACATAAAATGTTACATTTTTGTGATTTATATCGTTATCGGACAATAGATGTCTTAATATCGGGATATGAGATTTTGGTCATATTGCACAGCCCTACGGGGACTTGATCGTGCTTGGCATGTATGTGCTGCTGGCAATTTTTCAGAACAACACTGAAAATAGACTATGTGTGACTATTTGACACCCTTTATTAAATTAAGAAAATTTACCTTAAAGTCTAACCCTAACTCAAGTTTAAAAAATTATACACATGCACAGGTCCTATTACGGGAGGGGGAAGACCATTATTTTGCCAGCATAAAAAAACATAAGGGGTAGTGGTTGACTCATTCCAAGCATCAGGGTGCAGCTGAAGAAGTGTAATGATTGATTGCTTTTTCATCTCTAATTCCACAGTAGCAACTCCCAATTACTGAGAAATTTGTATAGTTTCATCCCTACAACTTGGCTGAACCTGCAAAAATGAAATGTTAGTATTATTGTTTTGATATTGTGGCTTTATGTCTCATAGAAAAAACAACAACTGCATCTATAATGTTCACAGATGATCTATGAATACATCTAAAATATAAAAACACACATTCAATAATCTTTCAATAAATGCAAAAAAACAAATATAATAACTTAGTTGGTACTAGCCCTGAGAATAAACTATGACTTTACAGACATTTGTGATTTGGATTTGATGTATTCTATCTATTCCTCTCTCCCCCCCCTCACCTAAAGCATATTCCCTGCTCAGCAACAGTTCCTGCCATCTGTTCCTCCTCTCTCCATCTTTTTTCATCCAGTCCTCTCAGCCTCTATGCTTATGCCTGTTCCTCTTACTTATGCCTCTCAAGGCCTGATTGATAAGAGCGTCAGGGGTCAGGGTCAGATGTGGAGCTTCCCCTCACGTGTTGCCTCTCCTCCAGAGCTAGACACCAAGGACTTCAGCAAGACTCTGCTGGCACGCCCTCACATAAATACACTCGCATGCATTTACAAACAGTAGCTTAAACAGGCATTTGGACCCACAGCAAGACAGAAAGAGCAATCCACACAGATACATAAAGCATAAGAAAGGTGTTCATATAGGCACACAAACAGGAGATGTAGACACATAACTGGCAAGCTCAAAAGCAGACTCAATAAAGCACATCATCAGCTCGAGAAGTACTGCACACTCCCTTGTACACTGAATACAAATCCACTCACTGGAGGGAAAAGTACAGAGGACTGGCAGACTGGTCTGAAGTGGGGGGGAAAAAAATTCCGTGCCATTACCCTGCATGTCCTCCTCCGCAGATAACATTTACACATGTACCCCTATATATCAGCAGTCAGTAACAATAATACATTTTTTAATACAATTTTTAACAGGGATTTTTAATGAATACAGTTTTAAATTTAACTAAATGCATAGTAGGGAATAGGGGCAATATACCCTCAAAATTATATCACAATATTTCAAGAAGATTTCTGAATATACAGAAAAAATACATAACAACATTTCATCAATGCTTGCAGCTTGCAGGCAGCATTATTTATAATATCCTTTTCTAATGAACAACTGTCAGAAATGACCCATTACATAATTTGAAGTGTGAAGCTATTGAAGCAAGGTGCCAGCACCAGAAGCATTACAGTGCAACAGTAGTGACACAGCAATATATCCAGCATAAAGATGTAAGCACTAAAGTAGCCTAGGTAGTATTTTCTCTGGAAATTTTAAGTAAAAGTACAATATAGTTGTTTAACACTTTAGTTTAACAGCAACAGAAGTAGGAGTAAGAAGTAAGAGTTAATCCTGTAAAATAAAATTGAAAAACATTTTCTAGCTGGTATGTTGTATATCTTGGGCCAAGATTTTTAACCAGTTGCTTTAAAACCCTGCCTTTTTACCATGTGACCACCTCAGTAATTTCCATCCACTGTTTGCTCTTCCTGTCATATGGTGTCCAGCTAGCAAGTGAGTCGTTTGTTTACTTTTGGGTCGCATATCACCAGCTTCTAGCATCTCCTCCTGTGTATCCTTGTACTCACTGGTATGTTTTTGAAGTGGTGAACCAAGTTTGCTGTTTCCATCTTGTTCCCTAGCAGGAACAATCTTCTTGCAGATTTCCCAAAGTACTATGCTTTGCTATAGGCTGTTAAGCTAGTTCTCTTTTTAGGTACTAAATCTTCATGGGAGGCCTTACAGGCAGCTTTGCTCACAGACATACCTAGTCTCATCTCCCTAGTGCACACAACAACTAAGGTAAATGCATAATGTTGCTATAGCAATGATATCACGATATGACATTTTAATATCATGTAAAAATTTATACTGGTATTATTGGGCAATATGACACGGCACAGCTCTAGTGGGGATACAATAGGTGGACATGGTGGGCGAAGTCCAAGAGTAGTGAATGTTTGTCTTTTTTTTTATTTTTTTATTTTTATTGGGCAACAAGAGAGCTACAACAACTTATTCCTTTTAGACTGGTCTTGTTGACCAAATGTTTTTTTTTTTTCCATAACTCCAGGTGAACTAAGTAGCAAGTGTAAAAAACTGAAAAAAAAGTGGTGACAAAATAGCTTTGCAGTAAAAATTAAATAATTTGATCTCAATTGTCTTATCAAGAACAGTATTCTCACCGTTTTCTGATAAATCAGTTCAGTGTGTGGTTTCTGAATGTGCCAACACTTGTGGTTGCTTTACTGAGAGGAAGCAGATTGCTAACAAACCTTGTGGCATCTTTTTGTGTCATACTGGGTTAAAATATGTAGTGCAATGCAGGTATCAAGAACGCTGACATATCATGCCTGCTGGTTGCAGTGCGTCATACCAGAGTCAAATTATGAGTGTCAAGCAACCTGCCAATTACTGCATCTAGCAAATTGGGACCTTACCAAATAGACAGAGCACACTCTGAAAATGCTTAATATTTCAACAAAATTATAGTTAACATCAGTTCATAACTGCACGTTCATATCACCAGCAGTAGGATGGAGATTACAAGGATCAAGCTTATGAACTTTGAACTTTTTTTTTTTTTTTTTTTAAAAGTTCAACACCTAAAATAAGCAAGATAAGTCACAGCAGCAAAAACTATGGTTGTACTGTTGACAAATACATGACATCAATCTCATCTGTTAAGCCTCAGCCCAAATAACCAAAAACAACTTTTCAAAATAACTCTTTTTAACAGTTGGAAGACTGTGCAAGAAATAGTTCTTTATGGATGCAGACTAATAACATAACCTGTTAATCAGGACTGCATAGAAATTTAGAAGATTTTAAGCAGCAATTCTTCAGGAGTTCACGGGAGGAAAAAGACAATTGAGTGGCGAGATACGAGGTGCTACTGCAATGAGCCAAGCAGGATTTTGGCAAGTGCTGATATAGATTTTTAAGGAGGAAAAATAGCTTTTATATCTCTATAAAGAGCAGTAAATCTACCAGCTATATCTTATACCCCATCTTAGGCAATTCGGCATAAAACAATAGCTTGTACAGTCCCTGTGACATGCTGATGCAAAAACTAATGGTTGATGACATGTAATATAGAAAGTATGGACATAAAGGGACAAAGAAATTAAACTGGCACAGCCTATAGTTAGCTGTGATTTACCATGTGTAGTGGAATTTATGACTATGTAATAATTTATTTTTTGTTTTATTCATCTTATCCTCCACATTGTCTTTTCCTATACTTTTGATATGTACATACTACTTTTTCCCCCTTCTGTTTATGTTGGTCTTGGAGGATCTACCTTGCTTGTATCTTTACACTGCCCTTTCCTTCCTTTTCTAGAGTACTGTGCTTGCAGTGGCATTTGCTGTAAATGTTGCATCCTACTGTTCACTGATTAAGACTATTTCGATTCGTCCTTGCCAAAACAAACGTCTCGGCAGTTCTCAAAGCCTATACCTTTATCTTTTTTGTCATAATGCTTCCTCTTTTTGCTATTACACTCAGTTTAGTTACTGTTTCAGTCTGTTTCACACCATGCGACTTTCTGCTCACTCCACATCCTGCCTATGATTTAACTCTTACCATCTCTCAACACAAAAAAAGTCTCGTCCTCTCCCTCTTTCCTCTTGCCCCATATGTGACTCACTCATTTTCCCAGTATCTATCTCCCTCTATCACACGCTCCCTAAGACTTAGGCCCTTAAAAGGAAGTAACCCTGTACTGCTTATAGCTGCATTGGTGTTAAGGCTTTCCCATCACCACAGCCATCAGGTTTGCCAATGCCTCTAATGTCTTTAAGCTCAAATTGACAATTTTTCTTCAATCTGTCACAAAATGTGATATTAAAGTAATATTGTCAAAACATTCTCACTAATACAATTTCCTGTATTACCCGTGTTTATGGGAACTGGATAGTTTTTGACCACTAAAAATCAAATGCACTCCAAAGTGAACTTGTAGCAAGTAACCAGAAAACCAAAAAAATGTGCCCTGCCACTTCCTAGTTAGATTCACACAGGGAGCAAAATGTTTTCTTTGTGTCAAGTAGAAGGTACATTCTGGCTTTTTAAAATGTACTACTTTCCAAAGTCAACTTGTAGCTGGCTGTAATATAACAAACCTGTCGTCCTTTGTTTTTGGTGAGAAAGATAACTCAAAGAGTCATCTATGGAGTGGAAAGCAAAACACATCCCTTAGGAGATGGTTTACTGTGTAACCCAAAAAGCACACAATTCACACAGAGAAAAAAATTAATTGGCCGCACAGCTTACATGCGAGGTGACTGAAAAGATCGACAACACAGCAAAAATGTAATGTTTATTTTGATTACTCAGCTATCTGAAGTCTGACTTAAGTATATACTCCAAGTTATCACAAAAGTCTCACTAAAATTTCAAAGTTTGTAAGCAGCAGCAGCAATGGCAGCACAGACACAGGCGTACGAAGGCTTTTGCAAATGATATTCAAGCACCACGAGAAAGTGCTTATTTAAGGTCTTTGGAAATCCCCCATGCCCCTGGTAGTGTTAATACTATGCAATTCCCAAGTATTTACACAGGGTAGCAGTTAGTGCAGCGAAAGAAGCACCACTCTTTTACAAACATCGTGAATGTGCTATCTTTTTCAATTATTGGACATCACATAGCATCAATGGAAAAAAAAACAAACAAACAGGCACAGACAAACTATGCTACATGACACCAAGACTAATCAGCGTCAAGTGTCACTTTAATCCAGCAGGAGCTACTTAATGCAATCCTGACCATTCTGAGTAAACTAAGAGGTTACAGTTCACTGATGATTGTCTACTCAATAAAATACATATTACTGACTCATAACCTAGTAGTTATGACTTGATTATGGGAGTGACCAAGCTAAATGACTACACTGTAGTTTGTTTTCCCAGACTTCTTCTCTCAGGGGGGCAATACACTATCTCTAATGACCAATATGCTGCCTCCTCCCAAAAAGAAATTCTTAGGAACACCACATTCATGAAGACAGCTAATAGTTACTGGGGATCACTGATGACAGCTTTATGCTGATGTCAAAGCTGATGCACAGTACTTGTGCCAGTATCGAGGAATTTGTGCAATCTTGCACAAGAAAAAGGATGATAAAAGATGGTTAATATTACAAAAAACAGAGGAAGACCACAGGAACAGTTTAAATTCCCGCAGAAATGGCGCTGAAGGATTCACCTGTGTTTTGGAGGAATTAGGACTACGGGATTATGAGGTTAACACAATGCTTCTAACACAATTCAGCAGAGTGTGGCTGAGTATTGGCAGTGATAGCAGCCCAAAACAAGCTGCCAGCTTGTCAGAGACAAGTAACAGCCAAGATATGAACACGAGTATAATTGCAACAATTAAATTTCCATTTAAAAAAAATGTTTAAAGACCAAAAAAGGTTTGGTTTGTAAGTAGTGTTTAGTACGTTAATGTTAGCAGAATCTGCGATATATCTGACAGTTTGCTGGATTATAAATCTGCACAAGTTGGGCATTATTATCAGTCACCGGTGAAAACTGACGCTGCAGAACGTATATGACAGCAATCCCCCTTCTGACTTTATCTGGTACTAAATTTATGAACCTAGCTGGTGTAGTTTTTCTGCAACATTTATCATCTGTAAATAGCAGGAAATAATTTATAGTCCTTAGCCTCAGGCGCCTGTGTCATGACCAACCTCGATTCCCCTTTTGGTGACTCCGATGTCGTGCAGAGAACTCCCAGATTATGGTCCTGCAGTTTTCTGTGCTTTTGCTTTTCCATTTTTTGTGAGCAAGATTTTAGTTGAAAGAGATGAACACAGACCTCTCCTACATTGAGTTTTTCTTCACTCAAGTTGCTGTATTAAAGACTGAAATGTTTATGGAATAAAACTTAACAGTCTGAATGAAGACCGCGACGTGTCAGACTAGAGATTCACCAGTAATGAAAATAATCTGAGCTTTGGCAAGTACATTAACAGGAACTAAGGTTAGTTTGCAGACTACAGACATACAGCAGCTACATCTATCATAACCTTCTACAAAGTGAGAATGTAGTGTGAATTTATGTATAGGGCGCCATAAATAATATCCCCAACATAGAGACACAATTTATAATCTCTTTTTTTGTTGCTTAGTTAATTTTAGTAAAGTGTATATAGACGCGTTTTCGTAACCGCATGTAGGGCGAAGCATCTTTAATTATGTCATCATGTGAAGTGTACAGGTGCTACACAAGCGCATTACAAAGCATCCAATTTAAAATTAAATAACACACAAAATTTAGCACAGCAACATACCTTGCCATTATGAATACCATTACTTTGATAGATTGATAAAGATTTATGTATCCCATGTCAGAAAAGGGCTCAAGGGATGACACATCCTTCATATGACAAAGGCAACCAAAGCAAAAAACATGAATAGCTATAATGAATCATGTACCATCTGGCCAATATCAATATTAGTACCAATATTAGTCCTCACACCAGACAGTGGTATTGCAGCCACTGACTGGTTACTGCTCAGGATGGTATTTTGTACTCTTATTTATGTACTCCCAGGACCCGAAGGATCTTGCACATTTGCAAATGTGAAAATGTGCATTCCCAGTGCACCAGTGTGTCCATACACTGAATGGTAAAGGCTATTTTGGGGGTACAAAGCAGATCTATATAATATTAGGGAGTTGGTGTTATTGCTGTGGCTAACTGATGTAAGATTACTTGTACCCATGATAATGCTGCATGCATTTATTTTAATCTGCAGGATGACGAAGAATGTCATTAACGCCCAAGTACAAAAAAAAAAAAAAAGACCTTCAACAGTAATTCAATTCAATTCAATTCAATTTTATTTATATAGCGCCAAATCACAACAAATGTCGCCTCAAGGCGCTTCATAGATACAGAGAAAAGCCCAACAATCATATGACCCCCTATGAGCAAGCACTTTGGCGACAGTGGGAAGGAAAAACTCCCTTTTAACAGGAAGAAACCTCCGGCAGAACCAGGCTCAGGGAGGGGCGGCCATCTGCTGCGACCGGTTGGGGTGAGAGAAGGAAGACAGGATAAAGACATGCTGTGGAAGAGAGACAGAGATTAATAACAGATACGATTCAATACAGAGAGGTCTGTTAATACATAGTGAGTGAGAAAGGTGACTGGAAAGGAAAAACTCAATGCATCATGGGAATCCCCCGGCAGCCTACATCTATTGCAGCATAACTAAGGGAGGATTCAGGGTCACCTGGTCCAGCCCTAACTATATGCTTTAGCAAAAAGGAAAGTTTTAAGCCTAATCTTAAAAGTAGAGATAGTGTCTGTCTCCCGAATCCAAACTGGAAGCTGGTTCCACAGAAGAGGGGCCTGAAAACTGAAGGCTCTCCCTCCCATTCTACTTTTAAATACTCTAGGAACAACAAGTAGGCCTGCAGAGCGAGAGCGAAGTGCTCTAATAGGGTGATATGGTACTACAAGGTCATTAAGATAAGATGGGGCCTGATTATTTAAGACCTTGTATGTGAGGAGCAGGATTTTGAATTCAATTCTGGATTTAACAGGAAGCCAATGAAGGGAAGCCAAAACAGGAGAAATATGCTCTCTCTTTCTAGTCCCTGTCAGTACTCTTGCTGCAGCATTTTGGATTAACTGAAGGCTTTTCAGTGAGTTTTTTGGACATCCTGATAATAATGAATTGCAGTAGTCCAGCCTGGAAGTAATAAATGCATGAACTAGTTTTTCAGCGTCACTCTGAGACAGGATATTTCTAATTTTAGAGATGTTGCGCAAATGGAAGAACGCAGTCTTACATATTTGTTTAATATGTGCGTTGAAGGACATATCCTGGTCAAAAATGACTCCAAGGTTCCTCACAGTGTTACTGGAGGCCAAGGTAATGCCATCCAGAGTAAGAATCTGGTTAGATACCATATTTCTAAGCTTTTCAGCGCCGAGTACAATGACCTCAGTTTTATCTGAGTTGAGAAGCAGAAAGTTAGTGGCCATCCAAGTTTTTATGTCTTTAAAACATTCCTGCAGTTTAACTAATTGGTGTGTGTTATCTGGCTTCATGGACAGATAGAGCTGGGTGTCATCTGCATAGCAGTGAAAATGTATGCTATGTCTTCTAATGATGCTGCCTAGGGGAAGCATGTATAATGTAAACAGAATTGGTCCTAGCACTGAACCCTGTGGAACTCCATAATTAACCTCAGTGTGTGAAGAGGACTCTCCATTTACATGCACAAATTGGAGTCTATTAGATAGATATGATACAAACCACTGCAGTGCAATACCTGTAATACCTACAGCATGTTCTAATCGCTCTAATAGAATATTATGGTCAACAGTATCGAATGCTGCACTAAGGTCAAGAAGGACAAGCACAGAGATGAGTCCACTGTCAGAGGCCATAAGAAGATCATTTGTAACCTTCACTAAAGCTGTTTCTGTGCTGTGATGAGCTCTGAAACCTGACTGAAACTCTTCAAATAAACCATTCCTCTGCAGATGATCTGTTAGCTGTTTGACAACTACTCTTTCAAGGATTTTTGATATGAAAGGAAGGTTGGAGATTGGCCTATAATTAGCTAAGACTGCTGGGTCTAGAGATGGCTTTTTGAGTAAAGGTTTAACTGCAGCCACCTTGAAGGCCTGTGGTACATAGCCGATTATTAGAGATAGGTTGATCATATATAAGATCGAAGAATTAATCAATGGCAGAACTTCTTTGAGCAGTTTTGTAGGAATGGGGTCTAAAAGACACGTTGATGGTTTGGAGGAAGTAATTATTGACGTTAACTCAGAAAGATCGATTGGAAAAAAAGAGTCTAACTTAACATCAATGGAACTACAAGTAGCTGTAGATAATATTACATCTGTGGGATGATTATTGGTAATTTTTTCTCTAATGATAAAAATTTTATTTGTGAAGAAGTTCATGAAGTCATCACTAGTTAACGTTAAAGGGATGGTTGGCTCAAAAGAGCTCTGGCTTTTTGTCAGCCTGGCTACAGTGCTGAAGAGAAACCTGGGGTTGTTCTTATTTTCTTCAATCAGTGACGAATAGTAAGCTGTTCTGGCTTTGCGGAGGGCTTTCTTATAAAGCAACAAACTATTTCTCCAGGCTAAGCTACTGTGTGGTGGTACAACTATGAACTGCAGAACAGTCAGCCTGCACAGCCTAGAGCGTAACACATTCTGATCAAAGCACTGAAGTATAACATAAACAAGGCCAATGTGGTTTCCCATTACATGACCATTTACAGTCACAAAAGTGGGTCAAAATTCCAAATTCTCAAGCTTATGTTTACAGTTAAATGTCAAATGGTAGTGAATTTAATTACCTAACTCATGGGTACCACTTGTTATGCCACTGAAGCAGCCAAGCTTGTTTGACCTGGTCCTTCAGTCAAGTCAACAAATCCAACCCAGTACACATAATTAGGTTGTGTTACTATGGAAATGAAGGGAACTCTATAAGATTTAGAAAGATAAATATACAACAAACAGCAAAAGCAAACAAGTGACAGGTTGCACTCGTCCTCCTTTTGTTTTTAATTACTCACTCTTATTTTCTTTGATTCTCACTTGCAGCTTCAATTCTTACTGACTGCCAATGAACAGAGCAGCTACTCTTTTAAGAAGAAAAACAGTAATAGGGTTACACAAACCCACATTATCAGAAGTGCAACGCAAGGACAGGGATATGAAAGTCAGTCATATCAAGGCTATGCAAATATATTGCTACAGATACTTGTTATGGAAGTGAGGGCTGTGAACTACCTGTGACCTCCCAACTTTCTTTAACTGATTCACAATTATGTGAGACCGCTCCCTTTCACTGTCATGTCCAGCAGCAATTGGCTGAGAGTATTCTCAAGGACAGTGGTTTCTATGGTAACAATAGCTGCAATAGTGTAGAGCGCCATGTTGAAGGCAATCTACATGTCTTGAAACGAACCATTTCATTTTTATTTTAAAGGTAGTTATTTAGACTCCCTATTGTCAGGTAAGTGGTGAAAACTACTGGTGGGTTTTGGGATTCACCATTTATCATTATCAACTGTTAGCAAATAAAACAAATTTCTTTCACCAAGTATAGTCCATTCACATGGTTTTGTTAAAAGCAACCTGCCATTTCCTCCTACAAAGTGGTTGTGTTTTCAATCATGTTTGTCTGTAAACTAATAAAACATCCCAAAATCTTTGGAGGGGGAAAAAAAACACAACAAAAAACAAAACCGGCTTTGAAATTAATGCTTACCTTTAAAGTGGCGACACTGATCCATCATCATCAAATGAGAAACAAGGCAAACTGCTG
Source organism: Neolamprologus brichardi (assembly GCF_056152115.1). Taxonomy (NCBI): domain Eukaryota; kingdom Metazoa; phylum Chordata; class Actinopteri; order Cichliformes; family Cichlidae; genus Neolamprologus; species Neolamprologus brichardi. Next base: position 8,271,869 of record NC_142123.1, read on the forward strand.
GATTTTTTCCTAATAGAATTTTTTTTAAGCTCGAGAACAGAGTACATTTGTACATTTTGGTAGAAATATAGACAGTAGATCTGTAGGTCCAAGGTAAATGAGTAAAGAACCAGTGAGTGTTACAAGTTGCTACTGTTATAGCTGCTCAGCATAGCTGTTTATCTGTCTTAACTAATTATGGTCGTCTAAATCAATGAGCAGCATATGTTAATGTTTAAACTTTTCTTTATGCAGCAAGTGAGAAACACCAGTCTGTGTGTTTCTCTCTCAACAGGGCCACACATTATGCAATATGGAAGGTGGATCAGGAGGCCTGTTCTGCTGCCTAGCAGTGACGCCAAAGGTGGATGATATGATCGATAGACTATGGAGCAAATTGTCCAACTCTGCAGACCATTTTATTTCTTTTATTACTGTTCTAGTAAGTATTTTAATTCCAGATGTTGCATTCATAAATGGTCTATAACAAGCTTACATCTTGTTTTAAAATGAACACTGGAAGTCCAGAAGGAATAGCTCTAGTATTGATGTAAACTACCACCATTCCCTACAACCATTCCCTCCACACTAACCCATAGTGTGGGTTGGTATGGAAGGAAGGGTTTTTGGAAGGCCGAGGTTTGAGGCACATGAATGACTCCAGTTTGTTATAACCTATATACTTCAGGTTCATCTCTCCCAAAAAAAAAAAAAAATCCCCAATGACTTTTGCCTAACACAAAAATAAAATAAAAAAATGGCTAATTTCAAACAAGCATTATATGCTTGTCTACATAAAGCCCTCTCCTTGTGCATTCAATAAAATCCCATGAAATATAAAGTTCCAGGATGCCCAGTCTGAATTTTGTTGTGATTGTTTTTATTTGAACAACAAATTTATACAAATACCTGCTGCCTAGTGGCTCCAATATTAAAATGTTATTTGATGAGTTAAAGAAAGCAAAAACCCTGCAAGGTTAATTTTTACCTCCTCAGCAACACTTGATGGAGGCCACTGTGCCACTGATTATTTAGATTGATTATAACAAATCTCCTTTAAGCAGTTATGCAACAAAATATTGTATTATAGAATACTTCTGAACAGTATTTATATCCTGTCAGCTAAAGAGTCTGAAAGAGCAGATAAAGTCAAACTTTAAAGATATTTGGCTGATATTAACCACAGCTTTCTCGCTCGTTCAGTCTCCTCTTCTCATTCATGCTTTCCTTCTTTCTCAATACATCGAACCCTTGTTAATTCTCTTTCTTACTGTGCCAAAGATGGTTCTGCTAAACCGCCCTAATAACCTCTCCCTCTAAGCCATGTCACCTAATGAGATTGGGCAAGTACATCAAGACAAACAAACGCAGGCCAAGGGAGAAAGGAGATCGTGAGAATAACACAGTAGGTTCCAGTGGAAACAGAACGGCAAGCTGACAGACCGATTGGGAGAACAAAGGGAGGACATGACTGTTGACATAAAATCCAAATTCAAATATTTAAAGAGTGTATATATCAATTTCAACATGATGTTGTCATCTTTGTCCTATTTTTAATTAAAATATAGGATTTACATGATTTGCAAAATATGAATCATAAATTTCCTTTTACACAATGTCCTACTTATTTAAGAACCAAGGTTAAAATGATGTGTTCTGTCATGGCTAACACATAGGTAAACAACCTGCCAATGGAGGACATTAAATACTAAGTTACTATGATATCTTTTATTTTTTTAATAAATGCACGTATTTTTGGTAGAAATTATTTTAAAAAATAAACTGATAACCGACCAGGTTTCAGGTTCGTCAGTTCATTCTTATCTCACATCACTAGGTTGTGAAACAGAGCTAAAACAACAACTGTTGGTCACAGGCTTATCTGAGTTTACTGCATTGAACAGGCAGCTGACTTCATACTAAATGAACTATTCAAAATGTGTATATACGTACTCAGACAACAAAGTTTCCCTTCAGCATTTACCTTTGAACCTTATGTGAACACAATTTTTCCTCTACACCAGGGGTGTCAATCATAAGGCCCAGTGGCCAGAATCAGCCTGGTAAAAACTAATCCAGCCCACTGGAAGGCTTAGGGAAATGGCTAATCATACTTCAAAAGTAATTTTGTAAGAGATAAAGAATTAAATACAGAAAAATTCTTTTTTTAATCACCATCCACTATAGAAATTTCTGTTCAAAACTTTTCAGTTTTGTAATTACAGGAGTCTGGGCTACCAGGATTTTCTTTCTTTAATTGTACATATTTAATTTGTGCTGACAGCTTTCTTCCATATGCTGCATCAGCATTTCTTTATCATGTAGAAAATCTGAGATGTACTTTTGCACTTTTTTCTGATCATAAGATATCTCAAGGATTAAATATGTAGTTAAACTTCCATCCATTGTCAGGAAGGGGGACTTGCACTGATGCAGCCCATTTAAAACTGAAGTGATGTAAAATGAGTTTGACAATCCTGCTCTGTACTATATGCGCTATAATTTCCATTTATAGATGTTTTCTATATGAATACATGAGAGCAGCATGAGCTAAGAGAGAATAATCAACAATGGCTGCTCCATGAAAAGGAAAAGCACTTGTTCACACAGGAAGCGTGTTTGCAGACAATTCAATAGTGGCTTAGAGTGCTCAAAAATGACAAAACAATATAAGACATATAGATCTGATACATTTCTGTGAGGATACATCTTTGGTATACATCAGGAATCAGTTAGAGTGCCATGAAATTGTGTGGAAAAAAAGCAAAAAAAAAAGCATTGGTTTATTTCTTAGTAAGGACCGGGATTCCCAAATTACAGCCTGGAGCTATGGCCCTCTGAGACAAATGTGGCGCCAGCAACAACCCTAAACGCTGAAAGAATGATTCCCACATCCTTTAGTTGTATTTGTTTCTTTTTATAATTTCAATTCAGGTCTTTGTCATCCTCCTTAACTTTGTTGCTATCCTATGCCCTCATCTGTTCACTCCCCTCTGTAGTTCCCCCCGCTTCTCTCCCAGGAGAAACATCAATAAATGAGCATGTTTCTGATACCTAGAATTGGTTTAGTGTTAGTTTTATTGCCTTCATTTGGCCAGTGAATTGAAACTAAAACTCTTGCTTTGTGGATTGTCCAAATTGGGGGGGAAAAAGTAAAAAACAACTGGTTAAAACATTTTCTACAAAAAACATTGATGCTTCTCAGCTCTTTTACTTCCTGCTCTCTTTCTTCTTACTTTAATTTGCACATCTTCATATACAGTACGTATAGTAGGATAAATACAGCATGTTTTGCTAGAACACTGGGGTAAGCTAAATAACTTAGAGCATTTAACTTTTTCAAAAAAGACTATAGTTTTATTTTTCAAGAAAGAGTGAAACCAAACCAAACTAAAGTACAGACCTGATCATTTCCACTGATGGGAAGTCTGGCTCATACCATTATCTATTGCATATGACAATCAAAAGGTGAGACGTAACACATAATGAACTGAATTCACAAAACATCACACCTTCTTCTAATGCACCAAAGAGATCAACATGATGACATGACAGTAGTCTGCACTGGTCAACCTGACCCTTTTGCACGACTGGGACAGAGACAGTCTCCTGAGAGGGTTCCAGCCTGGATTTAATGTACACCAAGAAGGCTGGCATCATACTCAGATCTGTTGTCCAGAAGTATGTAATCTAGATGCCTCTGATGGCGGTAATAAATCTACATATATGTGTCACTGAAGGCTTTAACTGGACTGGCGAGGCAGGGTTCAGACAGCATTATGATTCACAAGAATAGTGTGCTAGAGCCACGGGATGCATATTAACTTCAAACAGGAGCAGCAGAAGATAAAATGCAATCTCTCTCTTTAAGCCAGTCATCCCTCACCACTTCCTTATTTTGTTGCAGGGACTAAGATGGCTAGAGGATAGAGAACAAGGAAGTACAAAGGTTCAAATGATGTCTACTAGCAAATACATGCAAGCCAAGTTGTCTCATAGCCTGCTGTACCAATAACCGATGACAATCCCTTAAATGGACAACGGAGATTAGGACAGCTACATAAATGTCTCCTGAAATCTCATTTCCACATAAAGTGTTTGAGACTTGAAGAGTGACTAAAGAACTGACACTATAGCCATCTCAAACTATTTTAGTGTATTGTTATTTTAAAAAAATATAGATCCAGAAAATGATGTAAAGACAAATACTTCAAAAAGTCATATACAGAAATATACAAACAGGACAATAGAATTAAGAAAATTTGTTGGTTTCCATATACTTTTTTTTTTTTAATGAAAGACGTATTTGACCATAAACTTGGTTCAAATTCCAGTTGGTCATACTTCACATAACTTTTCTAACGTCTCTTCCACAAGATTTCTTCTTCTATATTATTATTACTAGCGTAGAGATGACTAAGACCATAAAATAGGTGTGGAAAGTAATACACAACAAAGGATGTTTGTATCATGAATTTGGAACATCACATCTTCTGCTATGTACTCTACAAGGCATTTAAAATAGATGGATAATGATCTCTGGTATTAATGATTAGTCAATCCAGGCAATTTGTAGCTTATTTTCCAATTAATGCAGAAAATGAATATCATTATTAAATGTCTTGTAATTGTGTCTGCTGACGCACAACTTTGCCACTACTCCTCAATTTCTTGATTAAAGTGGTGTCACTGTCACACTAATACTGCTGTGTGTAGGAAGGGCATGGAGAAGAGCAAAGGTGAGACAGACCCAGACAGATTTTATGACTTAATAATTGGTAATATCACGTATTGTCACCAACTGGGATAGGCAAATTTTTTCATAGTTGTATCTGAAGACTTTTCAGCTAGTACAGCCTACTCCTTCTTCTTCTTAATGCCATAAGTGTGGTATTACTCCCCTCTGAATATCCTATTCCCAGCACTCCTTTATCTTACAGCTGGTTCAGTTTATGTGCTTGGGCTACCGAGTTTAGATTCAGTCAGGTTCAGTCTAAGGAGGTAGCCAATCCTACGAGGGTCACACAAACACCATGCTGGTAATTTGATAATTACTTGCCCTGAACATGAACAAAAACCCTGTTTTCATCTGGATAGAAGGCTAAAAAAAGGCATTTTCAAAACTTGTCTTTTTTGCTTATGATAAAAATAAGACAAGAGTAAAGACAGCGACTGCATTAGTGAACTGTCAGCCAGGCAGAGTAGTATGAGCCGTCTGGGGGCTTTTCCACTTAACACCATCAGACTGCCAGTCCAACTGGTCTCCATAGTAGGCTGGATGAGATTTGCAGGCTAAAAGCACCCTGGACATACACTGCTGTCTACTAATCAGGTCACCTGTTGCACAACACTAAACTGAGACCAGTCACAAGCACGCAAACCTACAGATATAAAATTGTGCACACTTACAGTGACAAAAATCATTTGAGTGTACATGTACTCCCTCTTCCACTAATCACTGTTACCACTGTGTACAAACACAAAGCTCCTAGACGAAAATGAAAACTGACATCTCAGCTCGTCTTACTGAACCAATTATTAGTGTCTTTAGAGACAAAACAGTCTGTACTTTCATCCCAAATAAGTGAAACTAAAGCACGAAGCAATATTAAGGGGGGGGGGGGGAGAAATGGTCCAGTAGCAAATGTATGAATTAAAGAGGGATAGAAAAAAAATGAAAACAGTAGCAGGATCACAATTTACATCAAAGAAAACTATAGGAGTCTCTGTTTTCTCTTTTAGAAACAGTTTGTTCTGACAATCATGTTATGAGTTAATTTTATCTACTTTTTAAAAAAAAAGCCAAATCAAACTGCTTAAGTGACATAAAGGAAAAATGTGGAGGGGAAAAAAGAGAGACATAGAGGGAGAAAGGCAGAACACTATGGGAGCAAAGGAAGAGACTGGGGGGAGCAGGGTGTAAACAACACTGAGGTGGTGGTGACAGAGCAAGGGTGGAGACAGAAAGAGGTCACAGGCAGAATTTCATTACATTGTGTGCGGCCATACTCTGAGCTAAATTACACAGAGCCTTTGACACAAACCAAACATGCAAGAAACACATTTTATCTACTCCACACAGAAACAAACTGTGGTCTGCATTGACAGACACATCCACACATTTGTCAGCTCATATGCCAAACTCGAACTGATAAATTTTGAGCTCTGATGAAGCTTTCGGATTTGGCCAGATGATGAATTTTGGGACTGGGGGACTCTTGTGGCCATGCAAAACTAGAACACAACCACATCTTCAATGCAAATCTACAAGTGCATGACAGTGTTTTTCTATCATGTTGGACAGATATGACAGAAACGAAAACACTTGACACTTGCAACACAAACTCAAAAATATATATTTTTCCAATTACTGGTGTTTCAACCATAGAGCTTTAATGTTTCCTGTACATTTTCTTTGGTAGAAGAACTTAAATACATAAATTCCTAACAGTATTTACTCTTAACAGGGCAAACACACTTTAACTCAAAACATTTACTCTAGGTTTAATCACATCAAAACAAACCTGATGACACACTGTCACATTTAATTTGCACCTAAATAAAACAGCAAATGAGTTTGAGATCTGAAACCTTTTATCGCACTTTATTAAATTTTTGTAAGGCCCTCAATGCTGTTATTTAATGTGTTCCATTTTGATGACATTTAAAGACTGGTGGACACCCTTCTTAGAAAGATGTCTATGCATCATAAAAAAAATTTCTAACAGACCTTATCTCTTAATCTAATGGTGTGTTTAACAGCAACAGAAGATTTGCAGTCCGAAATGGATACCAACCATCTGGGAAAATTTGCACTTACTGTTGCAAGAGCTGCTGCGATGAAAAGGAAACACTGATGACGTTATGACTCCTCTCAAGATATCTGTTTTCAAAATACCAGTGCTTATAAATAATCAAAACAACACACTGAGGTAGAATTTTGAAAATACGGACTGATGCTTTTAAGGAAGAAAAAAAAACTTTAAAGTGTTACAGTTAAATCATTACTAGACAAAACTGGCTAAGAGCTATTAATCTATGGAAAATCTGCACTCTGAAGAGAAAAATCTAAGCTAGCATTCTGTTATGAATCCATGCAGCACAACCATCTAGCTACAAAGCATTTCTACAAAGCTTTGTGCAGCTTAGAATAATTACATAAATCCATTCTCTTCTCCTCCCTCAATTATTTTTTAATACAGCCTCTGCTTTTTCCCTGCTGTCTTTCTTATAAAAACACTTTTAATTAGTTTCTATTATCATCTCTAGGAGTCATCTGTCCCTCCATCCATCTTTGACTAAAAAGCCCTGCTTGTTTCAGTCAGAGGCATCCATTCATCCCCTCCTGTTTCTCTTAGTGAACAAGCACTGCTAAACTGACAGTAGAGGAGGCAAGGAGAGGAAAACCACATATACAAATTAGAAAGATGCCCTTGTGTTGCACCCTTTTTCTCATTATCACTGTATTTCTGAAAACTGAGTAAAATAGATGCATTTGTTCTGGATTCAGCTACTAACCATTAAAAGGTAAGTATGTGCAATCCTAATATTCACAGAAGTGAATTTTACTCCTGCCAAATACAAATCTTAAATTCACTACCAGAAACCCACAGTTTGGTGTCCATGTCACCCGTTCAGCAAAAAGAAAGAAGATTATAAAATTGTCAATAAATGACTTCTTAAAAGCTCAGCCTCAATATAAAAAGGGTTACTTAAAAACCTGAATATCACCAAAATATGATGGATGTATAACTAAACCCCCTATTGTTAACCAGCTTAGACCTGTGTGGTGAGCCCTAAGTGGATTCAGGCAGCAGGAGTTACAGAAACAAGACAAGTAAATTACCACAAGACGTCCTGTTTTTGTGCTCTAAATGTGAGAAAAATTACTCCTAGTCTTGAGCAGAAGGCATGCAAGAGAGGACATGCAGCAAGTACCAAATTCAACAAAATGCCCCAAATAACCAATCACAATTCAAGTAAGTAGAAGTATGACATTTGTATTTTACCAGCATAGTTTGCAGACTGTGCTGATAGTTATGCAGAATGTCCCCTTTATAGCTAACAGAACCAGGTTTGTATTTCTCACCTAGAAAAATAAGTAATGACGTTCTTGGTTTGTGGATTAAAAATGCTATTTTGGTGTCTCGAGCAACTGTCTTAGAGCACGTGCTAGTGAACTAACTGAATTAGATCACTCTTTATACCTATAGGCTGCAGCAGTGGTCAGGCAAGAGCACATAATACCTTTCATTATGCAGGCCTGTGTTATTACCATCAGAAATTAATGTTCCCCTGGGGGAAGTATACACAAGCCTACTGGATAATCTAATGTCATGGAAGTCATGTGTGTGAACTCCAGAATCCAGATTTCTCCCTGGAGCACAACTGTTGCAGCTCCCTTTCCTTTATTATCCCCTAGAATGAGGTGTGATTGCTAAACACAGTGTACTTGGACACATTTTTTTATGTCGTCACCAGGCTGGAATTTGAACGGGTGTGAAATAATGCCAGAACACAACTGCTTACTTTCACAAGTATGCAAAAGGACTCACTGAAACTCAAATACATCTGGCGCGTGTACACCAAACCGTACGCGTGCGCGCACACACACACACACACACACAACTCTCTCAGCTGAAGTCACAGCTGTTTTACAGCGGGCAGAACCCATTTTGTATTAGCAGAAAAGGAAACCATAATCCCTGTTCACCATGTACCAGCTTGTACCAATCTACAAGGCTGGCCAACATTGCTTTCAGCAGAGATTAAAACTGTATATTTAAAACTGTATATTTGGCATAATTGTTAAACCACAAAACTAAAATAGAAGCTCAAAAAATGAATACTAACAACAGGCCCAAAAAGAATAGCTCTCATGAAGCCCAAAATTCACTTTAGTGCTCCGGTACCTGCTGGTGATTTGACAAAAGCTGTGCAGCCAGCTAGGTTGCAGCATTTGGATTCCAATTACTATTTACAAACAAAAAAGGGGCTTCAGTTTTTATCTCCACATAGTTTCACATATATGCATGATAGTTTACATATGATGCCAGTGAACATACTGGTGTGATCTAGGCCACATTGCTCTCAGGAGCACAGAGGACAGCTGAGTTTGGGAGCAGCTTACATCTTATGCCAGTGTGCCAAACACAAGGGATTGATGCAAAAGAGGCCCAGTATCACTATTGAGGTACAATTTAGAGTTATATATACACACACATTCACTGCTCTGGGAAAACAACATGCCAATTTTGTTATTACAACATTATATGTCATTACAGGACAGCTTTACCTTGTTACCTTTCGCATCTTGGGCTACTTCAGTTTTCTGGAAGTATAAATTTAATTTAAGAATATGTTAAAGAGCAGATTGAATCTATATGTAACAAAGACGGCTCTTTCAGATCCTTAGACACATGTAAATAATAAATTATTTCTGATCCTGAAAGTCAGATGATGAGAATGTAGTAGACCCAGATTAGATCATGTCTGCTTTGCCAAGCTGTCTGCTCAGTGGGATTTTCTGAGAGCAAGTGCATGTATGAAAATATGGCAGACGTAACACGCTAAAGAATCTCCCAAGAAGACGGATAAATTCTGACCATATCAGTGACAAGTCTTTGGGCCTCACCTTCACTTGCTCTTTCCCTAACAAAATCAAACACAATCACTCATTGTGTCCCATTTCACTCACACAAGCACGTGCACCACAACAGCTGACAATCTCAACAACAAAAAGATCAACCTACGTTCAAAGTCGGAGTCATCATCTTCATCATCCTCTCCATTGGACTCTGTTTGCATCGGCTCCCCGTCAAACATCACTCCTTTTCCCGTCTTGCCGCCTGTGCTGGCCCCATCCTGACTTCTGGTGTCCCGCAAACGGGTAAAGTATTGTACGGCAAAATCCACCAGGTCTGACGGCCTTTGTCGGAGCACCTCCACAGTGTAGCCCTGCAGCAGTTCTGTCAACCCAACCGGTATCTCAATACTCATGGCTGTGTGTGGCTTGATGTACTATCTAAAAGAGAAGAGAATATTTGTCACAACTGATCTTGGTACAGAATCATAATTGTGTTTAAGTGCAGGGCTGTGCTGTTGCCTATTTGCTGATTTACACAGCTGTGGCTTGCTATAGACTACTATAAACGTGTGCATGACTTGTGAATGCTAAGTGACTGATGAAACCTATACAAATGAGAAAACTGATTAACTGAGTAGTTTGACAGCTACAGTCATTTATAACCAAGATAGTGTAATGTCATGTGAACTCTGCATGACATTGACAAGTTTATCTTTGGTTCAGCTCAGGCACACACAGTTCCCACAGCTGCACGTAATAGATATGAGCCTTGTGTTTTGTAAAGGGGCGATACAAGCTGGGTTTCACTAATATTCAGGTTTCGTGTCGTCAGAAGCTGAGCTGTCAATCTGAGTGGGTAGCCGGCAGGAATTAGCTAGCAAAGCGGCTAATAAGCTCCCACTCATGACAACTAGCTGGTACACGGTGCTGTTCAAGCCACACATCCAACTTGTCTAAACTCCTCTGTTTAACTGAGCCTTAGTTAAGACGGAACGTGTGAAGAAAGCGTAGTCGAGATGTGTTTCAAATACATTTTCACTTTCGAACCATTCAATTAGCTGTCGTGCTAGCTACTAAGCCACCTTCAAGGAAGCCTGTGCAGCTAGCTAACATTTGTAGTATGGCGTACTGGTTGTAGGTGCTAAGCCGCAGAAGAGTGGAAGACTGGATAGCCGCAAGCAGTGCAAGTTGTACAGGTTAAGCCATTTGTCAAGCTAACTTACTGCTGCGAAGTATGAGTCACTTACGTGCGATTCAGTCTCCCCGGCTAAAATAGCCAGTCCCCTCCTTCCTGGTGTCTTCCTTGTTCGCTCTTATTTCGCGTCTTCTTTTAGCCAGTCTCTCTGCCAGTGTATGATCCGTATCCCTCCACAGAACACACTTGTCGAACGTAAAGCCAGCAATTTTACGTTACCGTCTCCTAGCCTATCTAACCTTTGTGGGGGGTATTTCCCGTGCAAACTAACTGTATAGGGATGCTGGCTATTAAGTTGATAGGAGGGGAGTTTAAAAAAAAAAAGGAAAAGAACGAAAGAAAGAAAAAAAAACACTCGACTTCACCGTCGCAGCCAACAGCGTCCACGCACTTTGTGAGGGAGGGACTTGCTGTGGCAATAAGGCAAGAGCTAGCTAGCTAACAGGCTGAATTGCTAACTAGCAATTGCTTGTTTTCTTTTGGGAACTGTCGCCACTCTCCGCAAGACACCAAGTCAGCTGCTGCAGCCAGGTGACAGAGCCTAACCTTGCTGTTCGCAACGTTATGCCACGCCGCCGTTAATTACAACGCAAAGTACCCGCGAAAATACTGTTTAAAACGTTACTGTAGTAGCAGCACTGCTAATGACAGCGCGAGAACCCAGCAAAATTAAACGAAACACGTTTCCTCCCTCCCGGCGAGGCAATCCACGGCTCTACTCGCACGAATGAACCACTGGCTCCGGAAAGCATGAGGAGGCGTGGTTACACAGTGAGCAGAGAGCGTTTGACGTGGAGTGACAGAAACCAGGGCCAATTAAAATAAAAAATTCCAATACCACAGCCAATTACATACAGCTCTTGGATTAGACGCGGTAGAGAAGGCAGAACCATATTTGTACAGTCACAAGAGGACCACACCTACAGAAGTGGCCTTGACAATTTGGTAAAGATGTGTGTGTGTGATAATTTAAACATTCTTTATATATGTAGACGCTGCTGAATGTGAATATCTGCCTTTGTCCAGCTGCCAATGGGGTGTCTCTGAGAATTATCATTATAGTTATGAGGACAATGGTCAATTTTGTTTCACTGTAACCCAAGTAACACACATTTTCCTGACAAATTAAATGCTGAAATGGGATTATATCAAATAGTAAACTGTATAAAAAGCTGCAACAGAAAACCTTTCTTGAACGGCCGTAACCTCGTTGGTGTTCACTTGCTCTCATCACTTTCTAATTTTCGTCCTTAACCTGGTATCTTTCCTTCTTTCCAGACTCTCTGGGCTTTCATAGATATGTTCAGATTAGGCAACAGTCTCTGCTATCACCCTCTGAGCCAATACATCAAATCTTCATGTAACTTCTTCTGAATATCATCTCCTTAAATGCACCAGTCTATATTTACTTCTATTTTCATACACAGAGCTCTCCTGAATTAGGGTACTACTGAAGGTTGCTGTTTCCCTTTCCATATTCCTGCCTTTGTTTACTTTGTTTTATTGCAGATCTTCGGGAGTCCACCCCCTGAAGAAATTAACCTGTCATGGTGCAGTGGGGTCACCGAGGGTGGATCTGAAGTATTCTGAGAGTATTGCTCAGGACCATTACAGCCCATGTCGCATCTCCTCTTCCATTTCTATTTCTCAGCTGTCACCAAGGTAAATCCGTTGCCATAGCCACAACGAGCCCGGATTTAATTCCTTGAACCGGTTTCTGATTGGCTCAGATCTTTGTTTCCAACAAACGGAAAAGTCTACCTCCAGGCTCCCCCTGCTGGAAGAATGAACTCAACATAAAACAAGTAAAACGTTTATATATAAAAATATACCTCCACATTGTCATTGAACAAGTTAGATTGTGGAAAACGATACACTGTGGAAATCAGTTATTGTTAACCCAACTTCCCTATCCCTTATCCTGAGAAATCATCCATGTGTAATTTGTATATATAAAATGGCCCAGTATTTACTTACTCTTATTCCCCTTATTGTATCTGTAACATGCAACTGAATTTCCTGGAGGAACCCACCCGAGGGATTAATAAAGTTTCATCTATCTATCTATTTATCTATCTATCTATCTATCTATCTATCTATCTATCTATCTCTTACCATGGTGGTATAATATACAGATTTAGAGTGTGGATTCTGGCCATGGTTTTCCTGGAAGTATCATCCTTTGAGAGTTACTGCTAACGTGGTCCTGACAAACTCTAAAATTGTCTCAAGGAGAGCTACTAACCTACATTTACTGGGTAAAGAGGAGGAGGAAAAGCAGAGAAAACAGGGAACCAGAAGAAAATTGGACAGCTTTTGTATTTATCCTTTCCAAACACTTGAGTCTTGGACTTCAGACATACAACAACTTTGATGGATGAGGAGGAGAGAAGACTGATGATAGGTCCCATTTGATTTGCTTCCATTGATGTGCTTTGCGTGGCTTATTATGCTTCTAGCAAACTTTGTCTCACCTGTGCATTAAGACAAATAAACTCGAAGAATGTTAAATGACTCTACATGGCAAAAATCTTTGAGCAGAACAAAAAAACGGTAAAGGAGGAACGCCAAAATAATTACACATAAGTGATGTTTTCATGTTGCCACTCTAAGAATACAGTTAAATTTATTAAACAAGGCGTTGTGTTTTGTTACCAAAAGGACACGCAACAAAGAGCTCAGAAATTTTAATGTGAACATTGCCAGCAGAAAAACTCAGAACGATGCAGAATGTATCTTCCATCGGATAAATCTACAATGATCTGCCTGCAGATTGTTCATTCACAAGTCTGAGTATCAAACCAGATCAGAAAGGAGATTTCTAAAGTAGTTAAGACAGACTAACAAATCAAACCTCCCCCAGATTGATTAATCTGAAGCTCCAAACAAAATCCATGTCCAGATGTCTAAAAAACTTGACTCCCAGGGTTGATGCTGAAACACTTCCCAGACTCTGCTCTCCAAATGTTCACTCCACCTGCTGGTAGTCCTTGGAGATGGGCTTAGGGCTGGCTTCCTCCCAAAACAATCAGCTGACTCTTCAGGAATGAATCTAAGGCAGTGAGGTACAGGCAAAGCTAAATAGGACTGGAATTTTAATTAAAGCCAGAATAATGCTAGCAGCAGTGTAGTGCAACAGTCTGGCAGTGAATGATAAGCAGAGCTGGTTTTAAGTACTGTAGATGAGGGTGATGAAGGTAACGAGTGACAGGTGTATCATTAGAGTTTAGGTGGCCATGCCTACTCCTGAGAGGAAGTAAGAAGAGTTATTATGCATATACACACACGCACACACTGAGGCTAGGGAGAGGTAGACAAAGCAGTAGAAGAGAGACAGAGAGAAAGGTTGGTCAGCACTTGGAAGACAAGACGGCGCTTAACACAAGGACCTTAGCTTGTGGACAAGATGTCAGAGTACATTCATGCTCCAAGACTGAAAAAAAAACCCCTAGAAATCTCACACCAGTCCTCGGTTCATTCATGCTTGGCACGTGTGTGTACCAGTTCCAGTACCACATTCATATAACCAAGCCTGTCTTCAGTGAATTGTATGAGCCAGTACTGCCACCTACTGCCTGATGTGTGCTATTCAGCCTGGCAAACAAATGCTGATTTTTTTTCTCCCAAGGTAAGTCTTTAGTTTTGCTCATGAAACACTACTAAAATCAGGTCGACCAAGCCTACTGACCTGTGTCACACCTCACTTAACCCTGCAATATGTATTACTGTGTAAAAATCTACTTTCCAAGCTTCATTTCACCTGAAGTAGGAGCTGAATCCAAATGTTTTTTCTTTGTTTACACTCTTTGAGAAATTTGAAAAATTCTCACATGTGATACTCTGTTCTTTTTATGACCTTAATCGTGACCTTAAGTGTTAAGGTCACGAGCTACATGTGATTTCAAAATAAAATAATAACAATGAAGATGACTGATAACCTCCCCTCTTTACGCACACCCAGCCACATAACAGAATTGAGACAGCAGTAAGTCCAGCCAGCCAGCCTGTTCAGTTAAACAGTCATTTATTCTGTAAGAGAGTATGGACATTATCAACAGTCTAGTAACAAATAAGTTGCCATTCACCCATTCAGAAGTATTTCCATTATTACATATTATATACAATTTTGTGCCAGATTTGAAGTAAAATGTCAAATGCTGACACTCAACCTATGATGTGACTATAATGCATCAGTGCGAAGTATGAGAAGTATAGGACGATGTTAAATGAAAGTGTGCACTATGGTCTTTAGAGGTGTAGAAAATGTTTAAAAACCGGCACATTTTTCACATCAACACTGTTAACATAAAGTACATCCAGTACTACATAAACTGAGAAAAAAAATTTAATAAGGAAGACTCAAAGTTTTGTCATAAAAAAACAAAACAAATCCTTTTTTTTTTTTGTAGGTTGTGGTGTATGGTCTCTAAACACTAACCATTTGATTGATTTGACATTGCAAATGCACGATTACGAAGATTACGTTAGGGTTTGTGTTTACAATTTTGTCCGCAGTGCCAAAATTCCTCAGCTTATCAAGATGTAGAGCTTTTCCTACCAAGAAGGCTACCGTGCCACCCTTAAAAATCAAAATGAAATACTGACACAAACGCAGATTAAAGTAAATCTTGGACTCTCTAAGACAGACGACATAGCTGTGAGACTTTCTAGAGTTATAATTTTAACCTCACAGCACTTGAATAATGTAGGCGTTCAATACACGGTGGTCAGAATGGAAAAATCTGCACGTTATTTCTGTTGTTTTACAAACCCTCGTATCATTATTATTGTTATTATTATTATTATGTGATTGATTGAACTTTCTGTTTTTGCTGTTGAGTCCCACTGGGAGCAAAAGAAATAACTTTAAGACAACCCAGCAACACTGTTGCCATATTTGCAAGCCAAATGCATCAATTTTTCTGTTAAATATTGCATTTCTCTAAATGGCTTAGACAAAACAGGTCTTTAAAGTATTTGGGAGGTATTTATGTGCTGTAGCTGAGCCTGTACTGAAAGACTCGGAAACAGTTTTCAACCCCAACCTGCTTAGACCCACGATTAAGACAGAAATTTCGACAGACATCAGTGAAAACAGACAGACAGGAAGACGATAAGCAGAAAGACACAATTACTCAACCAGGAACGGAAACAGACGTGACCACACCCACTCACACACACGCACTCAGAAAAGAGTAAACAGAGAAACAGATGCTTCAAGTGCAGAAAACACTCACAGACTCACACGTGAGCATAAAACCACATTCATTAGCATAATAAGGCACAGACAACAACCAGAATACAATTCAAAAATAAATGTACAAAAGTTATTGTCACAAAAATCTCTTCAATTATATGAAATTAAAAATTTCCCCAAATTTATTAGAGTTGCTTTTTTATCTGTTTGAAAACCTGATAACTGTTTTTTTCTTTCAGTAGTTTGCGTGGTGTATAAATTGCAGGTGTTACGTAAATGTTTTGCACTCATGTTTATTTCACCTTAAGATAAAGATCAAAATGAGAAAACAACTTCCTGAAAATCTAATTTGATAAAGAAGTACAAGGCAACAAACCTTTAGCAGTAACACCCTTTGGTTGTTAATCATTTTTTTAAAAATATATATATATTTTTAAAAAGAACAAAAAAAAAGTCAAATTAAAATCTGGAAGTTTAAACAAAAATCTTTGACAAAGACAGTGTGTGACGTTTTTCAAGACATGAACTTCAGTAGACAGAGTCTTTTCAGAAACACTGCCATACATTTTCTGGGTTGCTTAACTGTACAAACATACAACCGTCAACCAGTTTCCATAACAACAAAAGTGTTATGAAGTCTTGAATAGATGGGAAACTCAATGAGCGACTGGATTGTGGTATAAAAGAAAGTGCCTTGTCGTGATGTGTTATCAGTACTTTGATGCCTATACATTAAATGAATTTCTATAAATACAAGATAAATAAAAGATATGTAAAATACAATGTAGTCTTCATTTCATCATTAGCATTTCTATGTACAGAGTATTACAATTGTGTTCAGCAACCAAGCAGCGTGACGGCTGGAAACAAATCAAGTTTGTCAAAACTGTCGGTTAGAACAGCAAGATTTGAGCTGGGGCGTTGCTCCAAAACACAGTAATGACGATTCAAACATTTAAAGGTTTACGTGTTAACAACCTGGAGCATCTGTTTTTGTTTCTACACACATGATTACGACAATAAGATAAAACCGTTTTCCTGGATTTACATTCACTTTGGAAGACGACCCCTTCAATTCTTGCTGCTTTCTTCAGCACTCACTCCACAGCCCCATTCATGCAAACTGAATCTTTCAAGTGCACTTTAATCTTATAAAACTACATAAAGACTGGCCTGTGCACCTCAGGCTTATTAGCATAAAACAGCTCTTCTCTTAGAAACAGTCATACAGTCGAAATAAAAAAATGACAAACATTAAACTGAAGCGGCCTAATTACACCACCCTGTAGGCTGTGACACATTTCTTTATGAAAGCCGCAGCCAAATCAGATTGAGCGGTTTGCTGCCCTCATTCTTTTCTCTACTTTAATTTGAACTTCCTAAGCCTAAAAACTGAAGGACCTTAACAGTCAAGTGGATTATCATTTATTAATAGGGTAATATATGTGCACATTTATGGCATTACTTCTCTCACTCAATGCTTGTAAGGATACATATCAGGGAAAAGGGGGCATATGATGGCTTACGAGCCTTCACAAGATGTAAAGACAATACACTTTATTAAGAAAGGACTAAAATCCAGTGAAAAGGTTTTGCTTCCATAGGGAAAATGCACAAACCTATGTGATAAAAGGCCTTGTTATGTCTTCGAAATCATTCAATGGAAATAGTATGTTTTTGGACCAAACAGCAGACTAGACAGTCTTTTTTTTCCCCAAATTCACTGAGTGTGTGCAGCTCTTATTATTCACTGTGAGCTGATGATGCTAATTATTTGCTCTCTTATCTCAGTGCTCACACAAAAGGGAATCCTCAGAGCAGCAAATGGACAACTGGCCCTGAAAGCACACAAACGTCTGGCACACTTCCTGTAGCATCAATGAATCCACATTTTTTCTCTGAAAAAACCCCCCCAAAAAAACAGTGCTGCCATGGTTACTGACAGCTTCTCTCCTCTTCTTTTTCTTTCTCTTCCCCTCTCACCATATCTCCATCTCTCTCCACCCCCGTAGCCAGCGACAGCAGTATTATGCACTCATGTAGTCTGACAGGTACAGCTTTTTGAAATTACGCAGGATCCTGCGAGGCTGAAACAATCACGCTGATGCGTTGCAGCAGGGGTGCTATTATGAGTTTGAATAAAACTGGGACCGCGCGACACTTGTGTGCGCTGTTCCTGCTGCAGCCTAATCAGGAGCAGATTGTGTTTGAAGGGCTGGTGATAAAAACCCCTGCAGTTCAGTTGAGGTTAAGGGTCTGACTCCCATCGGGACTGATGAATACATTTACATCTCCATCTATGTCTGCACCCGCTGCAAAGTAATCCAATATTTGTTCTGGCAAAGTATTTTTTGACGTCTGTAAAAATAGAGAAGAGGATGCACTTACATCCTGAAGTTCCTTCTATTTATTCCCTCTTCTACACTGATTTGTTTGCTTTCATGTCTCATGTTGTATTTTGTATTCAATGCTATTTTTTTCACATTATGGAAAGCACTCTGCCGATAACGATTAATTATTTTATTTTCTAATGCAACTCGATAATACAGCTGACGCAGTTCAATCTGAAAACATCAGGAAAGATGTTAATAGAAGAAGAAGCCACATCAACGTTTGTAAGTAAGCGACTTCAGGTCACATTTAAACGGTGCGGTGGAAAGTTAAAGTATGTGTCACGCTCGACTTATTTCAAAGCAGGTGGGCAAAAAGCTGTTAAAGATGTCAGACCTGGAAGTCAAACTACTGACCTTATGATAACCTCTCCTTCCCACAACCCCCTCCCAAAAAAACACATGGTCTACTGCCCAAGCCAGTCCTGATAATAGAGCCTTTTCCCTCATCATCAGTCATTTTATGTAATCTTTTCACACTGGGAGCAAAACAACGTCAGACTAAAATGTCTTTAATATGACATTTTAAATAGCTCCTTCTGATTGTTTTGCTGCGATGTAAAAGTCTTTCTTGTTGGTTAATGTTGCAGAAACCCATTTTCTGATTTAAAGCACACCAGCTCACCTAAAGAAGAAGCTGAAGAAAAAAAAACGATTTAATGGCCCCTTCCTCCCACCTACATCTAGCACCCTTGGTCTCAGCCATATGGTCCAAGAACCAGAAAAAAAGGATAAAAATAGTATCTGAACACTTTACAATATAACCTGTTGCAGCTCTGATAATTGGCCACTAGGAACAATGTGGGTGGCTGAGGGTACACAATGTTTGAGTACGTAGTAGAACAAAGGCTTGCATGATGGATGGAACAAAGAGCACCGGTTACTGTGGCTAAAAAATAAACAAACAAACAAAGAAAAAATAGTATGGGTGAGACAAGGTGGGGCAAAGGGAAGAGACATAAAGACAGAGAGGCCAGAAATTGCTCCCATTCTGTCAGTCTTTTAGTGGTCACCGTGGTGACAACACATGTTAAAAAGAAAAAAAAGGACTCTTCTGCCACACTGCTGCTGCTAGGACTAAACAAGAGTAACGGTCACCGTGGTTACAGCAGCAAGCTTCCCCCTTCACTATGCGCATGAGTCTCTTTGAACTCCGGGTAATACCGAAAAAAGAAAAAAAAAACAGGCTGGCCAGTTGAATCTCTTTTAAAGAACTGCTTACTGGATGTGTTCACCACAGAACGAGTCACTAAAAGCGGTATCACGGATGTCTGGTGTCAAAA
Organism: Neolamprologus brichardi; assembly: GCF_056152115.1. Classification (NCBI taxonomy): domain Eukaryota; kingdom Metazoa; phylum Chordata; class Actinopteri; order Cichliformes; family Cichlidae; genus Neolamprologus; species Neolamprologus brichardi. Next base: position 8,291,499 of record NC_142123.1, read on the forward strand.
ATGAAGCACCATAAAAGACCCTAATTGCTTTCCAAGTTGTGAGCGGTGCACGTTTAATAATCTGAAACCTCATTGTGCTTGACGAACAGGTAAAAGCTAAGTGTATGTGACCAGTAATTACAGTCTACATGACACTATAAAATAGGTAGTTCAGAGCGTGTCTGTCTAGTTTATAATTACTGACAAACCACAAATGTAGGCTACTTTGACATTATTGCTGTGGTTCAGCTGAAAACCCACATCGAGCAAGAGCTGATTTTAAATGCTAACCCTTTGAACGGCCCCTTGTCCTCACCTTTGATGTCCCTATACTTTAAGAACATCAAAGGTTAGTTTTACAGAACAAGATTAAAAAAAAAAAGAAAAAAGGAAGCCAGACTGGCTGCTTCCTGGCATAAAGTCATGTAATGTTCCCCTTTCACTTTATAGCTGGGCCCCCCAGTTTGCAGCCTGAACTTAATCAATCAAGACATGGCCTCACCAAACAACTGACAGTGAGCTCGACTACGGCCATAAAGGTCAAAGAACATTTCACCTTTGACCTCCCACCTGCAGAGCGATTCAAAGCAGTTTCATCTGAATAATTTAGCCCCATCTTACACTCTTGACTAGGATCGCATATATAGCACCTATATGAAAAACTATTTTAATAATCGGTCACTCAGTTAGGCAGATAAGAAGTACTTATATCGTCATTAGGACAAAATATATGAAGCTAGATCATCGTCTGGATTTAGACTGACTACAGTACCTTATCCTCATATGATGTATCACTGTCAACCATCTGTCTTTAGGCTAACCATCTGTCCTCAGATCAAGCAAAGAGGAAGTCAGGAGAAGACTATTACATATAGAGTGCTTTCAGTATATGCTTCTGATCAGCTCTATAAAAGCTGCCTTTATCAGAAATGTGATATTACAAAACAGCGCAGTCAGTGAAGAGGCAGGAGAGGAAGAGGAGATGGGATAAGGTCAGAGAGTATGGTGGAGTAAACTAAGGAGACTTTAAGATGGCTATTCAGTGTCACTAAATGCTAAGTTATCTACTAAGTATTCATGCATCCCTGAACCGACAACAGCTCCAAAGGTGCCGTCCTCCTTCTGTTCCTGACCTCTAACCCAGTCTGTTAATGGTAGTTGAGGCAGAAAGAAATGCTTCTGTATTCTGCTGCCTCAGTTATTAATATTTCAAAGATCTGGCCTGTTTATAAAATGAGAAAATGAAAGGCCATACCCATTATTGCACTTCGAAACCTTGCTTTTAGGGAGTAACGTTTGTGACAGTCTTTACTCTCTAAAAGCTGCACACGAGCAGTTCAGTGGAGATGATGTGAAGCATATAAACACATGAGGCACATCCCTGATCAGAAATTTTGCCATGATGCTGACCATTGCTACAGAGTATTTACAATAAGAACTGACCCTATTGCCCAATTTATATCAGTGGCCTGATGTACAGATAGGAGGAAGAGTGTGTGTGTGTTTTTTTTACAGTAGCCCAGAAGATTTGCTAATAAACCTGTTATACAGAGACTATAATGTCCACCAGTATGCCCAAATAACTCCCAGACAGGAAAGTGCAGTAGTACTATTATGCCTGACGCACTACAGGAACGTGAGCAGGCGTTTTATGACGAGATTGGCAGTTTCCTCAGAGCTTCAACAGAGGTGTGCAGGCCATACATTTAGGAGCCTTGCGCTTCCTGCGATGTTGCAGCTGGGATGTGCTCTGTGATCCAGGAGGTCAGCTCCTTTAGCACGGACTCAGCCACCTCAGGGAGGTCATGGTGAAGAGCGTGGTAGCCTCCTTCGTAGATCTGGGACAACATTTAGAAATGATAAGAAACAATCAAAGGGATGTATGTAAAACCATTTCATTTTTGTTCTACAATGCTTTTTTGGAAAAGCCCTCTTTTAAACAACTTGCAGTGTGGTCAAAGTTGCAACGGATTCTTCCTGCTTTGCCAAACCTTCAGAGATTTAATACAAAAGTCATTTGATCACACCAAACATTTTGCTGTGATCAAATGACTTCCGTTTACAGCTTGAACTAACGTGGAAAGCCCCTGCATTTGGTCCAATTATTACTTTGATAAAACATGTGATAAAGAAGTGTCTGAGCCTCACAAGCACCACTTGATTTTCTGCTCCCTGCACTATCTGTCTCACGGTGCTGCACAAAAACAGAACATTCGTTATATCTGATTTCACTTCTCATGTGTCTTGTTCATCCTCTTTTTAACTTCCATGTGATGAACCATGTGACAACATAGTGTGTGAAACTTCCCTCTTTACAAATACCAGTGTTGAAGCTCTTGGGATTTAAGAGGTTTAAGCTGCATTTCATAATGTAATACAGGTATAGGCACGTGTTGCATCACATCACTGTCAAATGCTTCACAGCATTGTGTAAAATCCCCTGACTGTAAAGTCAAGGGTTTGTATATTTTTCCTTTAGTTTGCCACCCATCTCTATGTTATATTTTAATACAATATTTTGTATATTTTAAGACCAAATACAAAGGGGCGATCGTGGCTCAAGAGTTGGGAGTTCGCCTTGTAATCGGAAGGTTGCCGGTTCGAGCCCCGGCTCGGACAGTCTCGGTCGTTGTGTCCTTGGGCAAGACACTTCACCTACCGCCTACTGGTGTTGGCCAGAAGGGCCGATGGCGCGATATGGCAGCCTCGCTTCTGTCAGTCTGCCCCAGGGCAGCTGTGGCTACAACTGTAGCTTGCCTCCACCAGTGTGTGAATGTGAGAGTGAATGGGTAGATGACTGGACGTGTAAAGCGCTTTGGGGTCCCTAGGTGGGACTAGTAAAAGCGCTATACAAATACAGGCCATTTACCTCAGCTTTGTAATCTCGAATCATCATTTTTAAAGTGTCAGAAGACACCTTTAATGCTGGAGGCAACGTTATTCACCATATTTATGCACTGTGTCACGTTCAGTTGTTGCACTTTATAAACGCTCATCTGAAACTTTATTAATGCAAATATTTAATCACCTAATTACATATCAGTGTATTTAGAGATATAGACCTGCTCAAAATTCAAGCCAACCATCAAAATGGGGAAAAGACATAATTTAAATGACTTTGAACGTGGCATGGCGTTTGGTGTATTTGGAGTATTTCAGAAACTGCTAATCTACTGGGATTTTCCTGGACACTGTCAGATGTCGCGGTAATGGTCACACTGCTTTGAACTGACAAGAAGGCAACAATAAGTCAAATAACCAACTAACCAAGATATGCATAACAATTTCTCTCAGTGCACAATAGATTGAACCTTCAAGCAGCAGAAGATCACCCCAGTCCTGTCAACTAAGAACAGAAAACTGAGTCTGTGTTTCACACCTGCTCACCAAAATTGGATATCAAAAGACCAGAAATTGTGTTGTTTGGTCTGATGACTCTCGATTTCAGCTTCAACATTCAGATGGTAGGGAGAGAATTTGGCATAAACAACATTCAATTCAATTCAACTCAATTTTATTTTATTTCTACAGCACCATTAAAGCATTAAGCGGTCCTGCTTCGTGCCAATAGTTTAGTGTGTTGCTGGTGGTGTAATTGGGCTCCTTAGTACCAACTGAGCATTGTACCCAGCGTGTACTGTTGCTGACCACCACCATCCAACCATCCATCTTCTGATGGCTGCTTCCAGCATGGCATGTTTTATTCATATCATGTCAAACTGGTGTATTGAACATGACAATGAGTCAACAAATCTTCACCAACTATGTGATGCTAATCTATCAATATGAATCTAAATCTTAGAGGAATGTTTCCAACACCTTGTTGAACCTAAGGTAGTTCTACAGATACAGATTTCTGTAAACTAACCATACACACCTTGATTTTCTTGTCTGTACTCTGTGAATTGTCATACATCATCCTGGAGCCTCTGATGTCACAGAGTTTGTCGGCGTCACCGTGAAGGAGCAGGAAGGGCCAGCTGATGGACGGGACCTCCCTCTGCATACGCTCCACTGCCGCCATCAGCTGCATGGCGAATGATACTCGCATCCCGCCGTGATAGTTTAGCTCATCAGCGTCATATGCCTCCACCTGACAGGAGAGAAACAAAAGAAGCCAGGGTGGAGATGCTTTGGTTTCTCATCTCTCTCCACCGGATGTTGGACTGATATCAATGTAAGTTCATTCCTGCCGTTCCTCTTTCTAATTAAGCTCAGAGAAATAATTTTGGTCAGGCTTAACTCAACTCAGCAATCCTTTCATAGAGCACAAATGTTCCTTCAACCTTGTAATGCCAAGTTTTTAAGTTTTTGACACCTCTACATCATCAGTGAGAGTCTGTGTACAATTAGATGCATGCAGCGCTACTGTGGGCAATAAATTGCACAAACGTGTCAGCCAGAAAAAAAATAGTACAAATTAAAACTCATACAAGTAAATTAATATTTAATTGTTTTAATTTTAATTTGTTAGAATGCTCAATAAAAACCCCACTTAAATGTTGATGCAACTTGTAATAGAGGCAAGATCTTGCAAGCCTAATCATTTTCTAATTTCTCGCAATATATAACTATGAGAAGATATGTGTTACACATTTAGAAAGGGTGTGCACAGCCTAGAATGAACAAGCAAATACATACTGTAGTTTTCTCCAAATATGGCATAACGCTGAAGGGAGAAAAGTTGTTCTCAGGGAGAAAATATGGGCATGAAAATGAAAAGACTCCTGGGAAATCTGTGGCAGTTGGAGGGGAAGCGGGAACAAATGGTCGCTAATAAATGGACAGGGAGTTTTATTTAGAAATAAAAATGTGAGCGAAGCAGGATGATAAAGTGGAGTTACGTTAAAAGGAAGCAGAAAGGAAAAAGGAGGAAAAAGGAGGCTAAGGAGGTAAATCGGAGAGGGAATTCCCCTATTTCTTTGACATTAAACATGTAGTTACAAGTAGCTGTCACATAAGTCATACAGTTACTCATGTCTATTCAGCATCTATGTAAGCACAGCTGTGGCTGACTTTGACAGAAAGAGCATTGCTCTAGTGTCACAGGCGACTTGACTAATGACACCACATCAGCCCAGGAGACTGTGAAACCTCGTGCTGTAGATGACGTCCTTCCATCTAATCTATCATCGAAAACTTTGGGCTCCAAATGAAATAAATTAACTTCAAAATGTTTTGATGAGAGTAATAGTTTATTATTTCTTTTCAACCTATTTTTTTTCACTGTTTTCTGTATTAAATGTTAAAGATTGCATTTCACGTTTTAAAGATAACGTGCAAGAATGTAACTGCTGCAGGGTCTTGTAGCATGGTGGAACTTTGTATCTTTATGTATGTGCATCAATGCTTCGTTTATGGTTCTGCATCATGCTTTATCATCACTCATTTTAAAATTAGTAACGTTTTGCATTTGTTTGTTATGTGACAGTCAGCAAACTGATCAGTGGACACTGTTGTGTGCATCTTGAATATTACACAACTAGTGTCACTGCGTGTTCGCTAAATAACAATGACTTGCAGTTACAGGAGCAAAAAGGACCAATACAAAAAAGTATTCATTAAGCTCAAAAACAGCCTGTGTGTCTGGTGTGATTAGCAGTTTGAAGCGTGGATGGATTTAACTGTGTGATATGCTCTTGATTGATTGATTGATTGATTGAATCTTTATTTTGAACATGTTAAAAAAAGTACAACAACATAGAATTAAAAGAGACAAATAAACAAAGCAAAACAAAAAGAAAACGAGCAACCACAACTACAAATATCTTTTATGTTCAAAAAGGAGCAGGAAGAAGCATGAGCTTATTTAATCCCACCCCTTTTCCACTATCTAGTAATTTATAGACTACCGAAATACCTCCTTGCAATCACATATGTCATGTGTATTTTTTTTTTTTTTAATTATTTATTTATTTTATTTTATTTTTTTATTTTTTATTTTTAATATATATACATATATGTTTCTATCTATCCATACATACGTATTTACACATATGCACATATACACATTTTCAATAACCCCATTAACACCTCAAAGGATACACAACCTACAAATATATATATATAATATATTATATAATATATTTATATATATAAATCCTGCAACAGCAAATTTCATTTAGTCTCCTTTCTTTTGGTGAAAGAACATCTTGAGGCCATGAACATTTATGTACCGAACTTGACTGAGACGTTCATTCCCACTGATCCCCGCTCACAATGAATAAAACAACATAAGGCTACCGAACGGTTTCATATTCAGTTGTGAAATTGAGCTTTCTACTTTACTGAAAACACATGAAGAAAAGGTCACAGTGAGAAATCACAGCAAAGTATGATCCACCCATGCAACTTTCATTCTAGTAACAATATCGTATCACATAGTCTCATTATGCAGTTGGATACCTGTGTGCCTAGATTACATGTTACATGATTACATCCTTTGATTCAGTATTTATCTGCTATTGTTTATTCCTGTATCTGGAAGAACACAACTTCCTCTGACTGACTGTAGGAAGCAGAAGCAGCAGGATGTAGGAATGTTGATGTAAACTAGGCATACACACACACACACACACACACACACACACGCACGCACACACACACACAAAATTTAGGTGTGGTGACATACCATGAGAATTTGTTTCTGTTTCTCCAGGGATGTCTCTAGGGGCACTACAAAGTATGGGTGTGTAGCATGTACTGTGTTTACAAAATAACACAACCAACAGACGCACCCAAACCTGTCCTGCTGTTTGGAAAAGGCGTACAGTGTCTACAAAGATGTGGTGTTTTGGCATGGGATTGGACAATAAAAAAGTGTGACTTGACATGAGCGTAGACAATCTACCGCGGACAAATTTACACCTTGGAAATTCTATTTCCCACAATCTCCGTGAGTGATATTTCAATTTCAAACAACAAGAGTGCTCAGCCACCCAAAACACACATTTCCAGCATCAGTCTCTCACCTGCCTCTTGTCCCGTGAGAGCCATTTGGACTCGATGGAGCCCATAGTGAGGCTGGGCAGCATGTGGTTCAGCAGTTTTGCCATGAAAACCTACAAACAGAGAAGAGCATAGCTTATTTTCATGTGACATCATTCATGAAGACTGTTTCCTTCTCCTATTTTGGTTTTAAATATTGCAGTATTATGTATTAGTATTAGACTTTTTAAAATAGGGAATAAAAAAGTCATTTATTTCTGTTAAAACAGCCTCCTCTATGAGATTTGTCAGAGATTGGCCACACTTGGGACATACTTGTATCAAAGGCTCAGTGAGAGGCCATTTATGCAGCTCTAGTGATACCTGAACTGATTGTTACCTTTGAGACACACAAAATAAAAGGTTCCAGTATTATAAGTATTATAGACACCATCCACAGCAAACCTGAGTAAAGTAAGATAACTGCCTCTTGGGTTGGGAGAGGAGAGAAAAAGAACAGAAAGAAGAGAATAGTGGTTTAAAGGGTCGGTGATTGGTATGTGGTACCTTGAATGGTGTGGCTGACTCCGGGTTCATCTGGACCAGGGGAGCTATCAGAACCACTCCAGCAAAATCACCAGGTCTTTCACAGGCTGTCAGGATTGAGATAGCACCACCCTATAAAAGAAATGCAGAACATATTAGCTTAATGAAACTGTAATACAAATAATATTTGTCAAGCTATTTCTTTAAATCTATTGCATGCTTGTCATGCTTCTGTCACTTAATTTTGAATTTTCCTCTTTAATTTTATATGCTGCTTAAAGATGTTGTATGTAAAATATGATATGAAGATTCTTACGGTTACCAAACTTGGTTACATTATTTAAAATTATCTAGAAAAGTAAATCTTTTCTAGATAAATTTTTTTTTAACGTGTGAAAATCCTGGTTTGGGAGAAATCGACTTTCTTTTCTTAAATATTATAAGACTGAATGGCAGCTGCCTGGTGGTGTACAAAAAACACATTTAATAACGCCAACATTCATGTAAATTTCCAGAAATCATAGCCTACTTGTTGTGCACAGCTTTCTTTATGTAAGAACCAATTTTTCTTTGTACTTCTGTCTTCATCCGCCTATCAAAAGAAGCAGCTAGCTAACAACACAGCTCAGCAGAGGGAGGATGCTGTAATGTTTATATCCTGTCATGCTCTCACGAGCATGAGCCTCCAGTCATGAGTAGATGAAAGATTCTGCGGTGCTACGGTCGACAGCTGTTGTTTGATAATGAACTATATAACACACCAAAATAGAGGTGAGAGCACTCACTAGGCCAAAGAAAAAAAAGCACATATATATAAAATAAAAAAAGAAAATGGTAGTCATGGAGATTTCACCTCAGTGGATGTTGTCACTGGTCGCTGTGTACAGATCAGTGCAGTAGTAATCTCATCATGTACGATGTATGATATCTTGTTATTTAAAAATAAAGCATATTGATCTCAAGGGACCCAAAATAAATCGAAAAAATGAGAAAAAAATTAACAAAAAAGAGAAAACCACAGATAACAGCATTAGTTATAAAGACAGGGTTTCAGTAAGGAGACAGACTCGGCACGTCTTACTTCTTTAGTCTCCAATAGAAGAAAAGGAGTGTCTTTTCTCATGTGATCAAAGTGGAAAGGTCCTAAAGTAGGTGAAAGGTCTTGATGCGAGGAGCAGTAGGAAAACTATTCAGAGGTCACAGCTAACATGAAACAAGCCATCTTTTGTGTAGATCTCCAACCCTATTTTTTCTTGCTATTGTTCCACACAGAGAAATGTCAGTGTGGGACCATGGGCCCCGGAGGCACAACACTGCTGAGCTCCACAGAACATACGCACCAGGGCCACACTTTAGCACCCACGCTGACATTTTTTTCATATTGTGATTTCAATTCTGTAACGTAGGGCCACGACAATTAGCAGCTCCATGGCAGCCAAAACCTAAATCGATTCGTCGGGGTCGACTCTGGCACGGATTCTCCTCTCGTACGCAACGAGTGCATGACACACACACGCACGGGAGCACAGTGATTCTGTGTGGGAGACTAATTGGCTTCAACTTTGTTTATGTGGGGAGCTTTCTTTGTCACCTACGTGAATATTCATCAGCCCGGGGGCCAATCACAGCCTCGCTTTGTTGAAAAAGGGTACCGAAAGGAAGACAAAACCGTTCCCACCAGAAAACTTCACTCTGTAAAGACACAAGTGCACGCTCGCGCATCGCCGCCTGCATGCAAACACACAGGGAGTATGAAAAAAAGAGGGCAGCTGCCTGAATCTCCCCTTTCTTTTTATTTTTGTCTTTCGCTAAAACACGCACACATACAGTGAACAACAAGTCAAAACATCTACATGTGAACACCAGGACGCACTGCTGCAAAAACAGAAGTAATGCTCAACTTCAAGTTGCATTTTTTTTGGTGGTGGTGGTGGGGCTGCTAAAAGCTGCAAAGTGGCTGATTGGTTCAGCATATTTAGTGCCTGTTAAATATCAACAAAAAATGCCAATGAATGCAGTTGTGTCAAAGGGTCTGCCCTGATAGAGTGAGATAAGTGTGAATAGGGAAGGGAAGAGAGGGAGACAGAGTGACAGATGGATGACTGGGACAGAGAGGCTCTTTCAGAAGCTGATAAGAGGCCCTATACACTCTTCTACCTCTGAACTTGAGTTGACAAGATGAATGCTGGTATTGTACACAGTGCTACACACTGTCAGTGGGTGGACTCGAACTGTCAAAAAATAGCCCAAGGAGCTAACACTCTGATATTATATGGACTGTACAGCTGCCCCACTAACACTGCATGGTGTAAACAGAGAGCACAGAAGAGACTAGAAGGCTAAAATAGCGGCATTATATGATGTAGGCTTAATAAACATTATATGGCCAATAAGTGAACACCTGTTGCATTCAGTATGAACTCACCACTAATAGAAAAAACAAAAAAAACAACAAAAACAACTGAAGACATTCCCTTAATGCAATGGTGTTGTTCAATGGTGCCAAGAGGACAAATTAGGGACTGCACCAAGAGATGTTTAACTTGAACTGATGTTTCAAATTAGAAAAATGTCACCCATTATATGAAAGTTTTCCAAGCCGATTAGAAATGAAGAAGCGTTTTTATTGAAGCCACGGTGCATCACAAAGGGAATTTTTGTTTAGTGTGAGTAATGGATACTGAGGGGAGATGAGACAGAGGGCTTAGAAGCTGAACAAATAGTTCCTAAGCACTGCTGAACCGTTACATAAAAGGCTGTCACAGAGGAAGGACAAGTAAGCCTCGGCCAGAAATACTGATGGAGAAAGAAATAAATGAGTACGAGTGGGAAGACGCCAAGGCTGAAGGGATTTTACAGCATCCCACGAGCAGATACAACGTGGACAAACTGCTGAAAACTTCTGTGTCACTGCTCAACCAAAAGAGATACAGCGGAGCCCCTGAAAAAAGTCGAGTGTTTGGTTTTGTGTAAATTTGCAAGCGTAATGTGTTTTTTAGTTCTTGCTGTCGCACGTTTAAAAGTTCTCACACATGTTTATGTGTTCTGGAAACTGTGAAAATGAATTGTGGTATTTTTTTCATTAAGCTGTAAATAGCTTGAACTAAAAACTTAAACCCACGCTACAAAAATGCTCATGTTCTGAGGTTTACATGGTTATCAGTAGGTCGCAAATCACTTTCAGACTACTGTGACATAAATTACACTATAAGATCAAAGAATCTGAAATTTAACAGACTTTTTCCTGTTTCACAGGTCTTAATAAATATAATAAAATATAAAATATCATGAAAAACATGGTACAATTGTGAATAACTATAAATTAACATTTTGATGATGTTAGAACAGACTAACTTGACTCTGCCGACTACATTACAGGATGTTATCACTCGAGCAGCCTCTCAACACACACAGCAGAATACCCAGGTGGTCTCTATTGTGTTGTCGTTTGGATTTTTTGCGTCATCGTGGCCTGAGAGATTTATAAAACTGAAGAAGCAGAGGAACAGACTAATAGAAACAGGATGCAAAGTGAAAACACCGGGAAACTGGGAAATGAGGCCTGTAAAAACACAGTTGCACATCACTTGACCCGCGGCAGGTTTCCTGAAAACTGAGTTTGGGTTTTTATTTGTTTCAAAGGAAACAAGAATGTAGCAGAGGATGAAATGAAGAGAGATGAAAATGAAAAAAAAAGTTATATCTAGGGAGAAGGATATGAAACTAAATGGAAAGGGAAACTAGTGCCCAACTGACATTAGTGACACCAGTGAAACCTCAGACACACCCATTTCTACACTACACAGTCAACTACACAACTGACTTCATCTTCAGGGTGTTTTTTAGGATTTTCCTCTGGTTCCAGCTGTAACCTAAAAAACCTTACAAAACCCCTCTGATGTCGTCTAGCAACAAGCAACGGGGTTAAAAATAAAGCTGACTTTTATAACTCACACCATTAAATTGATTTAATTTAATTTTAGCACAAGCTAAAAGTTGTGCATCATTATGGGTGTGGCTGCTTCCAGCCTGCAATGTATTACCTCAGCTGATCGGAGTCACTGAAATGGACGGTGTTTGTGGTCTTTACACAAAAACACAGCCACCCCCATAGACCCTAGAGCAGTAACTACTTCATTTTTACATGTATACTTGTATTTATGGGTCTAATACACAAGTGAGTCATTTCCAAACTTGGCTTTAGTTAAATCTCAATTACGCTTGTGAAGTTTCATGACTGTTCGACAGGGATGTCTAACTCATTTTACATCGTGCGCCACATACAGCTCACTTTAATCTTAAGCGGGCCGGACCCTTTCTGTCTTTCACTGTGCAGAAGTTTACCTGCATTTTTAATCCTGGTGATTTCTTAATATAAGAAAAAGAAGAGCAATTATAACAGTAGGTCATTTTTCTACACAACATTGAAATGCTGTTGTTGTAAATGAAATTATTCTGTCAGCACCACTCTTTGGGCTTAAATTGTAAGACATAAAAGTGTAAAATTTGAGAAAAAGCTAATTGCCCAGACTGCCCTGTAATTAGAAAACTGAAAGTTTTTGTCAATTAACAGAAAATATTCAGATATTTTTTGTTACTGTGGACCCATTGTAAAAAAAAATGTGAAAAATAGGAACTTTTCAGTCATTTCATTGTTTTCCACATAATAATTATTTGTAGTAGTAACTGTGGTTTGGTCATAATTGAGGTCTTAGTCCAGTGAGATGGACTGGAGTCTTTGTCAGACCAATTCTGGCCCCTGGGCTTTATATTTGACACCCCTGCTGTTTAGTTTCTTGCATTGTTGCTGTCAATAGACATCAATGCAGATAGACAGACACAAGCCCAGATACTCAAAACTGCCTTTGAGAAAGTTAAAATAGGTTTATCTCCAGCTGGGGCCTCTCTGTGCTTCGAGTAGTCAGTCAGATGAGAAAAAGCTACATAAATCCCAGTCGATTTCATTTCCATTGCTATCACAGGTGGTACCAAAAAAAAAAAAGAAAAAAGAAGGACCTAAGTCTAAACCAATAACTTGAGAGTCTTATGACTTTCAGTGTCCATGAGTAAGTAGGGTCTGCTTCAGTCTGAGTGATTTAATTTTCATCACCAGAAGGGGAACAAGAAGCTCCCTGCTGCACAGACGTACAATGTAACACGCTTCCCTCAGGCAGATTTGAAGAATATCTAGGGTGTCCACAACTGTCCATGTGCACATACACAAGTATAATCCTTAGCCAGCAACAGAAAAGGCCAAAGGAGACACACTGAATGGATTTATTAGAAGTCCAAAAGAAGCAGGAAAGTGAGGGATGATGAAAAATAGAGAAAGAAGTTGGAAAAGAAAGAGGTTTTGCTGTGACTTTGCTCAGCTGTCTCTTAATATTTACAGAATCTGCTGTCTAAACAAGCACTCCGCCTCAGCCTAGGATCCCACAGTGGAGTTTACACAAAGTATGTACTTCTGTGCTTCTAAGATCCCTTCATCACAGCCTCAGTCTGTATACAGTCCTACTGCACTAAAGCGCATGAGCCATAAATGGCTCGCCAAGGTGGACCCATTAATTAAACAGCATGTTGTTTGAAGCATCTAAAGGCCCAAGTGACGACAGTAAATATGACCTATTTAAAAGAAAGACATCAAAGAAGGAGGAGCTGTTATCTCTAATAGAGGACAGTTAGATGCAAAACATAGCACTTAAAATCTTTATAGCAGAAAATAATACAAAAAAGTATATCCTGAACTTAGCTAGTGATTGTCTGAATGAACTAAAGGTCCTAATCACAAAAACAGAGCTTCATGAACCAGTATTTATACACCAGCATGTAGAGCTGTGCTGGAAGGCATGGCAAAACAGTTCTGCGATGAACTCACAATTCTCTGCTTGATACCTGCAGCTGTGCACTAAAAAGTTTTGAAAGCATACTTGGGTTCGTTTCGAAGCGTTCTGACTTGCACAGCGCAATAATCAAAGGACTTATTGTTTTAGATTTTGACTTCAGTCTGTGATGTCAGTTTCCTTATGAAACATAAAGCCTCACATATGAAAGCATAAAAAATGTTGGCATGCAGAATCGGAGCGACTTGCTCATCTAACCGAAACAAGTTCACGGGAGTACAAAGTGACTCGACCTAGAAACACTGACAGTAGTCATTTATTATATAACTCATCACTACCATTTGTGATCTGTTAGCTGTGCTGAGAGTTGGGTCGCAGAGCACAACAACGAGAGGCTGTGAACACAGAATAAACCAATCAGTTAAAAATAGCTCCAAAGCTGGCCTTGAAGCTTTCCAGGCGTTGTCTAATTATTTTTAATGAGAATTCTGGTTCAGTTTTGTGTCTGCCGAATTCACAGAGCCACAGTAAAGGCTATTTGAATATTCTTTTCATGTTCGCTGCACTGAAGTTTAAACCAGCTGAAGACCCAGCATAACTTTTTCTGCTGAACTTAACTGTTACCGTTAACAAGGGATTAAAGCGAAGCTTTAATTCTTAGTTTAGGAATTTTTCTTTGGGTGTGTCAGCGTTGTTTAAGAAAGTAGAGCAACTTTGTGGTGCACTGCCCAGTGAACCTCCTGGTTAGGCCTTTCTGTATGGAGTTCACACCCTGTAGCTCTCCCTCCACAGTCCACTGTGAAGTCAATTAACGATTGTTAACTGGCCATAGCTATTTATGTGAGAATTAAAGATTCTATGCTTCTCTGAGTGAGCTATGTAATGAACTGCCATTTCAATTAGCACTAGCCCGGATATGCAAGCCTAGCTGGATAAGCTTTGAGGAAAACAAGTGGAGTCTACGCTTAATTGGTTCAGTTAAATGAACAACTAATACTGCATTTCACTGAATTTGCTTGTAGCAAGGAGTCTTTTGACCACTCAATTAGAGTAGAAAAGTACAATATAAGAACAAGTCAAGGGGTAATACGTTTAGCTTCGAGAATGACAAGCAGCTAGCATAATGGTCTGTTAAGTTTAATGTAGGGTTTTGAAAGTTAGTTGGCTGTATTTAAAATGGAAAAAAACCCCAAATAATTCTGAAGGACTGCAGGCAAAATACACCAATAGCACCAGCTCCTTGCTTGTACAGCAACTAGCTTTATCTTCTATTCAGATGTAATGTAGATAATACTGGAATCTGTAATGCTTTCATTTTGCAGGGTAAATCTGTTTCATTAGTGGATAATAACACATAGGCTAGTCAATGATGAGGCAGGTCAATAGAAGATTTCTACGCAGACTGACGAAAGTGAACACTCTCTGTCTGTGTCTGCCATACAGCCACATTTGCCCTTGAGCAGGTCACTGAACCTGCGACTGCCCTGTTGGAGGTTTTCCGTAGCAGCTGCAGGCTCTCGGGAATCTGTGGCACTGTATGAAAGGTGAAAGGTAAACTGGGGTTTACCAAGAACAGCGAACTTCGCAAGCCTTCCCTGAACTGTTGGTCTGTTTTACTTTAGATGATAGGTAAAGTTTGACCATTATACAGAGAAACTGTGTGCGGTTCTCCTAGCAAGTCAATTAATAATTAAAGGTAGCAAGATACTAAGTATTTTACTTAGTATTTTACTTAATCACTGCTACTTAAAAAATGCCTGATTCTGCTGATATTCAACAACCAGTTTATCTAGACTTGCATGTCCAGAGCAGCAGTAAACCATGCAACTAGACGAGGAACACCTTCCTCATTTACGTGTCAAAATGTCACAGGAAGCCTCATCAAATGTGTGCTTGAGCGGGACTTGCACATTGGTTTTAGCCAGCTGTCTCGCTCTATTTGTGTCAAGCATACTGTATGAGGATCTCAGGCACATTATGCAATTTAACACCAAACAAAACAGGAAAACCAACCTGATCAAAAGACAACACTGCTCCCAGGACACAGAACAAGACAAGACATCATTGTGCAAACAATTCCAAAGACACGCATGGTTTATTCCAGGAACTGACACACATTCATGGAAAGTGTCTTACCATGGAGTGGCCCACAATAAATACAGGCAGGTCAGGGTGGCGAGACTTCATCAGGTCAATGTGCTGAAGGGAGTCTCTGATATAAATCTGAAAGTCCTTAATGGTCATCCTGTCACCTTCGCTCTGGCCATGGCCAACTGTGGAAGAAAGAATCAGGAAAGTTTAACACATTATTTAAGACATTCAAAAACAAGAAAACTTCACATTTTTTTGGGAAAAGAGGGCAAAGTAGCATGATACAAGGGTAATTATAAGCCTAGAGTGATAGCTTATAGCAGTTCAACAAGTTGAATTAAACACAAAACTGTTGAAAGGGTTACTGCATGAGAATAAAAGGCAAATCACAGGCATACTATAAAAATATGTTTTACATTTATTCCTTAAACTTTTTAAGGACTGACTGCATCCACATACAATTCAACTCAAGGGGAAGCCTTCTGCTTTGCTGATTAGAGACGTAAAGAAAAATAAAGGAAATGATGGAAAGGGAAACAGAAAAAACAGGGAGAGTAAGAATAAAATGGACTAGTAGAGGAAAAGTATGGGGGAAGAGATGAAGTGAAAAAAATGATGGTTCAAGACAAAAGAGGAGGGAAAAGGGGGCAAACAAGAAGATGAAGGCAAGAAAAGATGAAGACAGAGATAATAGAAGTGAGCTTGACAGATGGAGAGGAGGGAAAATATCTGAATATGTATGTGCACATCCATATATTATATATGTGCTGTCCTCAGGCTTTCTGCACCAATAACTGAGAGGTGAGGCTGGCTGCCATGGTAACCACCAACCCAATAACACTAGCTAATAAACATTCACATGTGCATCTCACACCTTCTCCCGTTGGCTCTGTAATGTTGAAAGTGTGTCAGTGTTTAGAAATGCATGCTTCCTATAAAACACTCCAAAAAAGATGGGACGCATTCAAAAAATGTATGCTTATTTTGAATTTCAAGATGTTAAACATGTGGAAGGGTTTACCGCTTTTAAGAAGTTTGTGATGTTTCTTTTTTTTCTTTTTTTTTGTTGTAAAATTGCAGAGCATTAGTGGATTTAATTATCTAGATAACAAATACATGACATGGGATTAGAAGAATTCAGAGAAGTCTCTAAGCAAGAAAAGGGCTATGAAACTAGAACTCAGTGGCTACATATAAGCATCCATGATGGTATGAGAAGAGTAGTTTTTTACATGGCCTGGCTAACCATAAATGCTGAACAGTATGTGAACATTCTGCCATCTTTCCTCTCTAGAGCCACCCCAGATAGGCAGGGCAATCCCCAGCGAGTTGGAACACAAGTGTCTACAGGCACTTTCCCAAACTTCCACGTCCTATTTCAGAGGTGTGCCATCTAAGACAGTCCCACAGCATCAAGAGTAGTTGGACAGTTTACCAGATTCCGCTTTGCCTGACTGAAAATCATATTCAATCTCCTCCTTAGAACAAGCCACGCATGGCTTGAGTTGCAGGTACCTTCCAGCCTACGAATTCCAACCAAACAAGGTCGACAGGACTCTTTCTTTCAGCTTGATGGCTGGGGTCCAGCATCTCATTCGGAAATGTCCACCACTGCAGGCACATGCCCCCTCACAGCTGTAGCTCATCTGAGGTATGGATCTATTCAGGCTCAATGTCCACAGCCTCCCTCAGGATGGTGTCGAATCTCTGCTGATGGTGGGAGTTGAAGATCTCTGGGGTAGGGGCCTCTGCTATGTGCTCGCAAGCACATCCTCAAACTAAACGTTTTGGCACGCCAGGCTTACCCAGCATCCTTCTGCACCACAAGATCCAACTCACCACCAGGTGGTGGTCACCTGACAGCTCAGCTGCTCTCTTATCATGAATGTCAAAACACATACAATATATCCAAGCTCTGAAATACAGAAAACATCTTTTCCAGGAAAAGGTTTGTTTATTTATTTAGTAAGACAATGCCAAACCACATCACCACAGCACGGGTTCATAGTAAAAAAAAAAGAAAAATCCAGGTGCTAAAGTGGCCTGCAAGAAGTCCAAACATGTCACCCAATTTTTCTAAAAAGAATAATATTTCCTTTTTTTAACATCTGATAGTTTGTCTTTTTGTCCTTTTGTTTTTCATCATTCCAGCTTCTTTGGAAAAGGGTTTGTACAAGAGCACGTCTTCACCCTCAGTGCTTTCATGTCCATCAATAGCATCAAAAGCAATCATCACTGTGTGCAAATCAATGTCCAATCACAGCTTCAGTGATGGAGTGGTGCAAACTTGAGATCAATGCACAGTAAACCACCACCGCTCTATTATTTCAATGGCTTCTCACCCCATTAAATCCATATCTTCTGTTAGTACAGGTAATAACAGGTATTCTGGAAAACACACATATCCCCGCATACACCTAACCTTTTAGACAACTGATGGTTATGATAAGACCATGAGAACATTCCAGGACTCAGATCCAACAAACCATTTCATTACAAAAGCTGCAACAGGTAAAAAGAAAACAACCAACCCTCACCACCAAAAAAGTCCTATTTCCTCATCCTTTTTGCTTTGAACAAATGTGCATGTTACATACAAAGATTTTAGAAACAGTTATAAATCAGAGGAGAGTGAAAATAATGAATGTCAGCACGGCATTTACAGAATAATTATGAACGGTACCTAAATAGATTCAGAACTTCAGGACTTTTGTCGAGCTCAGGGAATCTGGGAATTTCTTTCCCTTGTTTACCAAAGTATAGACAAATGGAAAACTGCTTTGCTTCAAAGACTTTTTGTTTTCCTGTGGAGGGATCCACCTCTGGTGTGTCACTGCTCTTTTTACCCACATCTCTGCAAATTTCCAGACAGGGAAGGAGACAAACCCTCACACATTTACTGAGAAACACAGCAGGCTTTTGGACTCTCTGTGGCCATAACCAGTCAATAAGTATCTGAAAATGCCTTGTTGCCTCAGTAATATGGTTTACAGCATCGGGGACTTTAAGTTCTAACCTGTGATTCTTGCAGTGAATGAGTCAGGTTACGACTGAGCTTGTAGGAGAGAGGGAGGTCCTTTTTATTAGCCCATCATAGTATCTGCATTTGCATTATGAGATGCAAAGTCAAAAAGCCGTGAAGAGCATTTCTTCAGAGATGCCCCTTACATAAACAATTTCCAGTAAGCGTTACAGCCCCCAGAGCATGGAAGATCAACAGATCTCATGCTCTCAGAGATCTAAGATCCAGATCAGGAAGGTGGTTAAAATCGGCACTCACTTGTAATAAAGCATATAAAGATAATAAGAACTACAAAGGTTATTATTAATATTTGCTAGCTACCTGGTTTTTGAAGTTTGCATTTTGCTTTTGCATTCTGTAAATCAGTAACTTTCAAAGAAACAACAGCCATCTGCAGCTTGATCTGTAAATATTGTTAACTGGTAAAAAAAAAGAAAAAAAGAAAGATGCAGCCTGTTCTAGATAGAAAAAAGAAAAAAAAAACACCAGTCAATGCAGGGTGTGAATGAATGAAAACCTTACCGGCCTATAACTAGAAAGAAAACACAAGAGACAGAAAAAAGGAGAAAGAGTGAAAGATCTCATCTGCGAACTCTATCAAGAGCTGCCCAAGGCGATGTGTGTGTGTGTAAATGTGGAAGAAATAGATGAAAAACTGGAGTCTACAGGGACTTGTTCCAGTTCAGTATTTTCCATTTAACAGTGTGACATTTTACTGCGAGACATTGAACAAACTGCTCCTCTGCGAGCAGCCTCAGCAGTCCTTATCATTCACTCCAGTTTATTATCTGTCAGCTCTTTATTAGGATCTTCACCTCTGTAAATATTTTCACATTTCTGCCACTGAGACTTTTTTGTCATCTCATTCTCACTCTTTTTGTTGTTATTATGGAGTTTTATTGAGTGCACAGACTGCCGTTCAACGGCAACTGCTGCAGAGTCACATGGATTTAAACGTCCCTGCTGTATTTAGCCTACGAGCACATCGTTCCTTGTTGATGGAGGCATCGGGACAGACATTTCCCTTTATCTAATTACTACTGACTAACAAGCCATTACCTAATTACTATCGACTAAAAAGCCAACACTCTGTGTCCTTCTCTTTCTACCCAAACCTTTCATTTGAAAGAATTTTACATTTTCTTTTTTAAGTGAACACATTGAGCATGTAGTGACTAGATTATGCTTTATAAACTATATCAAGTGCTTTTAAGGTGAAGTCAGTTCCATTTGAGAACTGCTCCCAGATTGTCCAATCCATCTGAATTGCATTCCTCTGAGCTTATCTCTTACTTTATTGGTGCTGGCATGGATTTCTGACGGCTTTGCATAAAACAACTATGACTTCAAATATAAGTATCTACACTGGGAGCAATGTCAGAGAGGAAGAAATGGCCCAAAGTGTGCCTGGGTTCATTTCTCTTTTTTTTCTTTTGTTTTTGAGGAAATACAACCAAGGTGGTCACTGTAGTCTGTCAACTGATCGTTTCAAACAAGGGTGGAAATGTGCCGTAAATGTTCAAAGGTGTTGATCAGGGAAATCCCAAAAGCTTTCACTTCCCCCCGACCAAGTCACTACGTGAGTCATTTCTCTATAAACGGTAAATACTATGAAAATTCATGAAGTTCTTTTTATGACTTCTGCTCCTAAGTATATGTGGAGATGTCTCAGTCTATAGCAAAGATTTACTGACCTCAGTAAACCCAAACCCACAGCGTAGCTGCACAATTACAGGTGCCTTTCTCAAAGGCGCAACATTTAGGCGCATAATGTTTAACAGGTAAATTTCAAAATATTGGTGGTTACTGTGTAATTTAAAGCACCACCATAGCCAGTTTCTGTGTGTCATTTCACAGTCCACATATTACTCAAAAAGTTCACAGTTTAGTACCACGATAAGCCAGTTTTTAAACTTTAATGAATCCACTCAATCAGCCTTTTCAGCTGATGAACAATTATGGAAAGTCTTCATGATTTTGGATTGAATAGAATGCGTTAAAGTACCAATCTATCGCAAGAGTTTCATAGTTAATGAAAAGATTTCGAGAGTGCTATTAAGGGTGATCTTTAACAGAGATGTTGTTTCATTAAACCGAAACCCAAAGCCTAAAGCACGCTGTGTCTTGTCTGATTCTTGTCTGGGCTCTTTTCTTTTGCCAAGAGGTCAGTTGGATTGTTTCTAAACCACAAGTCACAAGTTTCATTATTACAGCCAGCCTTGAATGTGAAGTTTTCCTCGACATGGCATTAAAACAATAATGCAGAGAGGCAGTGCTGTGGAACAACAGGGGAAAATGAAAACTAATTAATTCTCCCTGATAGCCTTAGTTCTCCTTAGTGATGGATTTTCTGTGCCAGTTGCTTTGCATGCAAACTACTGATAAAAAATGAAGGCAGCCATAAGTGTAAATGCATGGATGCAAAACAGCACTGTAATTTACGTGTCTGTCACTCACCGTGGTCGTGTGCAAATACCAGCAAGGAGAGTTCTTTCAGTCTCTGTGCCATCTCATCATATGGGCCACAATGTTCCCCAGCTCCATGGGCAATAAATACCAGAGCCCTGAGAGGAAAAAACACACGAAAAAATAGTTTAGCTCTTCACAAACACAGACCTTTGTCCCGTTTTTTGTGCAGAACCGTACTTCCTAGATTTCCTGATAAACTCCTGCACTGACCACTTAAAATGGGGTTAAAGTAGAATTGTTCACGGATGGAAAAGCATCATCTAAATGTAATCTAAAAGAAACCTATTAACAGTAGGATTTAATTCACGCATCTGCCCACCACTTACTTGACTGGATGTGCATCAATGTATTTGCGTACGTGTGTCAAGGGGGGATTGTGAAGCCGGACATTGGGAAAAAATGGCAGATAAAGAATGGGCAGGCTGTGTTTTCAGAGATAACAGCTATCGTCCATCTGCCTGCATGCCTGCCTCAACCAATCCCTTCCTCTTCAACTCAAAACAGAATCAGAGGAGTCCAGTAAAACAAACAGTGAACCATCACTGCTCATCCATTTTCATCTGTTTCTTTTCTTGCTGCTTATCCATTCGGAGCAGGACACAAGTTGGAGCCTGTTCTAACTGACAATGAGCAAGAGATAAGGTACACACTGCACATGTCCACCACAAGGATAGCATAGAGAGAAAAGATTCATTAGCTCTAGAAGTTACACAGTTGACAAGTATTTCTACTGCAACCCTGCACACTGTCAGTGATGTGTAACAAGTTTTCAGAATCTTACGCCAACATACTATTCTTCAAGCATGTAGAGACTCAGTGCCTTGTTTAACGCCCCCCTAAATATAACAAAGCATCATTTCTTCTTCTACACCCAAATAGACAATTTTATATTTCAAACATTAAAGGTACTTTGTGACATGAGGCTATTAGTTCCTGTTTACTCAGAAAGGGATATCTTTTGCTAATTAACAGTCTAGTCTTCTCCTGTCAGACAAGTTTCTTTTAAAAGGTTTTGCCTCTGCTATCGGTGCATATTAAGCAGCAGAGCGGCACCGAAATGCTCAAGCGTTTTTTTCCCACTCTAAGCAGCAGCAGCAGCACTGAGAAGGCTGTGAAAGCTTCAATCAGCAGCAGACAATTAGCCCAAATGTATTCAGAGGGAGGGAAAAAAGGAACCAAGTGAAACAGGAGGAAAGGGACTGAAAGTGTGAGGCAAGCTGAGGGGTGGATGCAGAGGAGTATAATAGAAGAAGATGTTCATCAGGCTTCATTAGCAAATTTCACTAACAGCTCTTTTCCTCGTTTTTTTTGTTTTTGTTTTTTGAGAGAGAGCCGTCGCTTCGGGCTACATGTTCCTCAGCTTGCAAAAAAAAGCATGTGTGTGAATGACCATCTTTGTATGAGGATAATATTGTGTAACACACATGCCAAGGGGCAGCAGGGGATTATTGGGGTTAGTCTAAGTTCACCGTAAAGACATCTGCATGGTGAACAATAGGATACACGCCCTCTTTGCTAATTTGCTGTCTTTGCTTTTCAAATGCCTCCTATGTCTGTGGGATCTTATCATTTTCTTCCTCTTTCTTCCAGTTTTCTCCGTCTTTCTCATCCTTCAGTAAGTTTTAGCTTAATGGCGCTTCATCTGTGTAGCTACTGTCTGCTGGCAGCTAACAGTAAGAGATGTAAGGATTTAACTGAATCTTAACATATGTTTCTATTCATTCAACAGCAGGAATCTCCAGAAGAATCATTTTCAGAAATATTCAGGCCGCAGTGGTGTGTTGGGTCAGCCTTGCAAAGCAAGCAATTTCAATTTGCTAAATGTCTTCTAGGAAGAGGCAGGAGGAGTTCGCTTGAATCAATTACTTGCAAATAGTTCAGAAGACTGTGGCATTTTGACATTTGACTCTTTGTGAAATACAAACCTTACCTTTAACTGAGTGGACGAGTTCTCGCTACAGAAGAAGAACAATAGGAGTTTCAATATATCAAATGTTAGCCACGTGTCCTATCAGAATGCACTTTTGAATGATTGGATTAGACAATATCTGGAATTTACACTTTACACTCATACAACTACACGAACCATTCAAGCTATAGGTGCATATTGTATGTCTGAGAAGACACACATGCGATATACAACTTTAATTGGAGTTTTCACAGGACTCTGTGCAGTCCTGTTGTACAGCCCAGGTTGGGTCAAGCTTTAGCTTTCGGACAGATCGGCTCACATTAACTCTAGAATACGTTGGTAAGGAGGAGCTCATAGTCAATTCAGTGACTGCAAGGTGCCCACATGCTGTAGCTGCACAACAGGCCCAAATCATCCACCCTCCACCACCATTCTTGACAGTTGGTATGTTGTTTGCACACAAATACTATGTTTAATTTTTTGCCAAAAATGGTGCTGTGCACTATGGCTAAACATCTCTACTTTGGTCTCGTCTGTCCACGGGAAAGAAGTCTGTTGCAGTTCTGTATGTTGAATTAATGATGTTTAGAATTGGAGGTTTTTCTCTTGATGTCTTGAAAGCTGGAGTAGCTGCAGATGATCTCTAAGCTGTATCCTGGTGTGGCTCATTACACTTGCATGATGACTCTTTTGCATAATGAATTAGAGCTCGGATTATTTCATACATGAAGCTGAAATACTTAAATCATACAAAAAAAAAAAGACTTTTCTCACCCATTCTCATTATTTCTTTTTATTCTGTCTTTTCTCTCATGGGAACCAGAGATCCACTTGTCTCTCACACAGTTTTAGCTGCTGGAACAGCATGGCTTATAACCAGCCTTATTAAAACACTCATGCCTCCCACTGGCTCTACTCAGAGCTACTCTAAACAACCACAGGCCTAAACAAAACCAAGGAGCTAATCCCCTTAACACAATGCTGATGGACTACAAGCAAGATTATAGAACCTACCAGCAGAGCTCAAATTCTCCAGTTCAAATGCAAAGTTAAATCATTTCTGGTATTTTGATGCTCACAAACAGTAAAACGGGGGACACAAATAAGTCCTTGTACATTTTTCCACAGGAACTCTTGCCACAGGATTATTTATGCAGTCTGGCTCTAGGCATTTAAGCATGTCACAGAGCTTAATCTGAGAAAGCCTCACAGCGATGAAATGTCATTGGATTAAAAATAATGCACAATACAAGTACTATATGGGGTTTGCAGTTGGTGTCCTGTCAAGTTCTACATTTTTGTTTTTAACAGTGGTCTATATAGAGAGCATGCCTTTTGCACAACATGAGATTATTTTTAATGCAACAGGTGACTGGAAGAAATCCAGGATCCAAAGCACCTTGCACTGCTATACAAGTTCTTTAACTCTGCAGCATGAAATGCAGTGGTAGAAGACACACAAAGACTGCATTGTAACAAATCTGCTCAATTCAAGACATTTTAGACCTTCAGACTTTCGCATGAGTCAGTAACTTCCAAGGTGACAGGAAGATTCGATGCAATCGGAGCAAAACAAAGTGGATATGACAGAGAAGAACGATGTGACAGGCGGAAAATGACAAGGAGGTTTGGAGAGAGAGAAACTGTGACAAACTGCTATGGAAAGCTACGCTAGAAATGGTGGTGTTATTATAGAAGGTGTGCAAGGGTGTGCTTGACAGTAAAAAAACACACACGCAAACAGACAAGAGAGCGACTGCTGTGTGATGGAAAGAAATGGAGGCAGACAGACTGCAGGCAGTCTCATCAGAATCCCAGTAAACATGGTTGAGACAGCAATGTTATCTTGAGGGTAAAAACTGGTGGCAGTATGATGGCAAAACACTGCAAAGTGCACGTATTATAGTGGTACACCCAAGCTGTCTTTTTACAAAGATTTCTTTTTTCTTTTTATTTATTTTTAATACATTAATACAAAATTAAATTTCAGTACAAAGCTAATTTTGCTAAGAAACAGATGTCCACACAAAGGTCTCTCCGTGTACACAGACTAGTATTAAAAGAGCCTTGAGAAGGCTCCAAATGTCCAAATGTCAGTTCTGTCTCATTTCTTGCACAGTGAACCACACCCATGGCTCCTGATGTCAAGATTATAGACTTGTGTTGCAGTGTCAGTGTGTCATCTGTTGAGGGCTGAGGACTGGGCCCCTGTCATGCTCATGGGCTCAGATATTTTTTATTTGGCTTTCTTCCACTAATCTTTTTGTTTCTGTGGATTAATTTCTTTCTGACTCTCTTGCTCCAGACGATGTTGAAGGCAGACTTATATCTCAGAGGCCGACGCTGCCATTTTTCCACCAAGACTAAATATTGAGGAGAGACGGTCAGCCGACAGTTATTTAATGTCAAGATGTTTACCGGGAAAGTTTACACCAGTGAAATGAAAACTCAAACCAGAAAAAACGGCTAAATATTTACGGTCTTTAGATAAATAATACTCTTCTGCACCGTGAAACATTTCAAATAAAAAAACGATTAGTTCAATTAAAGAGCGCACATGCTGTTGAAATTCCAACAAATGGTATTAATTTAATGTCAAACAGCCCGTTGTTTGTGAAAGGTTTAAAAATGAAATGTCACAGTACATTTGCCAGCTGTCTACTTTCAAGCAGAAGGACATCGGCTCAGGCACGAGATGCACATGTAAAGCAGGGCTTCATATCAAAAGATAAATGAAGTGAACTGGTCTGCAGTCAGCGTCCAGTGCAAAAACATCCTGAGAGGAACGACGTTACCATACATGAGTTACGGGCAGCGTGTGTAATAATGTCTTCACATTAACATGTTAACCTGTTCCTCTGTTTCATACAGTAAACAGGAATAAATGAACCACAATTGTTTCACCTTCCACTAATCATGTTACTTTTAAACTGAGTGAGCAGGGTTACAGTTTAGGGCCTGTGCATGCAGGTGGATTAACCGTTACTGAAACATTATTTTGGTAATCACCAATACTAATTCAGGACAGCTGTAGCATAAACTTTGGTGGTCTAATAAATTTGATAAGCACTCTATATCAAAATAAAAAGCAGAATGTTCGACTTTTAACACTAATCCACAATATAAAAACACTGATTGCTGGAATATTTTGTCATTGGCACAAAGAGTGTTAATGATGGATTCAATCCCCCTCAGCATGGAGGACACGAGTAACGCACACAAACGCATTTTTTTCTATTGCACAACTTTTCTCTTTAAAATAACCCCAAATGGTTGTGGCCAGGCCAAGTATGTTGACCGACTTCCAGTCAGTCAACATACTTGGCCCAGCCATAATTTGATTTTAGCCACATGCTTTGAATTGTTAACAAGCTGGAATATTCCTCTCCTGTCAGGTTTTTGGAGACTGTGAGAGTCAGTCAGTCCCTATTTTGGTATACCCACAGGCTCCTGTGGTGCTGCCTATAAATGTAAATAGCCATTACATTATCACACTCCCACCTCTTAAGCATTTACTGGAGCTTCACACCAAACATGCTGGACACCGTCTGAGCTGAAGAAATGTACATTGATCTGAATTGACCAAAACACTGTACTTCCGATATTAAGACTTTTACATCTTCACATTTAGACGCAAAATTCTCTTGTGCCAAGACTGAAGCACTTTCCCAGAGTTTTACGGGGCTTGACTGCTCATGAGGTGCACCATCTCTGACATCATTTTAAAAGCAGAGCCACACAGCTACTGTGATAAACTGCAATGTACTCCTTTGTACCTCCTGATTACTGCGGCAGCTTGATTGTGACTGATTCTTATTTTGTCACTGTTCTGTCTGTATCCTTCTCCATTTTTTTGAAGTGTCTTGTTCAGATTTTTTATTTAGTAGAAATTATTTTCCCCAAGTAGCCCAAATACAGACATGCAGATAGACCAAGAACACTGGAAATCATTGGAACTAATGCATATGTCTGAAATATGAAGCTATTACACTTTTTAATAATTTGACATTTAAGTCATATTGCACAGGTATGCACTTACACCTGCATATTTGTTCTCGTTTCTAATTTAAACCAATGGTGATGTAATGCTATAGCACTTCATTTGCTATCTTACTGCATTTTAATATGTTTTTTATCGCTACTTGCTGTTACAATGCATCACTGTTATCATAAGTGTTACCAAATTACCTACCATAACCACCTGAAGTATCTAAATGGCTATTTATGCTTTCAATTGGAAAATCGATGGCTCAACTCATTTAATGTAAAGGCTGCTGGAGGTGATAATTATGCAAAAATGATTACTTACTGTTTAGTAGATCACTTGGAATCAGTTCTTTTTTTTTTTTCTCTTTTCTATATTAATTTACAGTAAATTATCCCAGCTGGCAACTGGATTTACCCATTTGGGAAATTTCACATGGTGCTCATATTTTATACTCAATTACTCAGCCTAATTTCCCCCCAAGCTCCAACACAAAAAGAAATACGATGCAGTGCATCTTTTGTCTTCATACAGTATCTGTATCATGTATCATGGATACAGTGGAAATGAGCAGCTCTTGTGGGGTGTCAGTGTCGGTCTGCAGTGGTCAGTATCTATCAAAAGTGGTCCAAGGAAGGAACAGTGGTGAAACATCAACAGGGTCATAGGCAGCCAAGGCTGACTGATGCATGTGGGGAGCAAAGGCTAGCCCATGTGGACCGATCCAAAGCACGAGCCACTGTAGCTCAAATTACTGAAAAACTGTAGCTCAAATTGCTGGTTCTGATAGAAAGGTCATAATGTGATGCCTGATTGGTGTACGTGTACATATTTGTGTGCTGTATTCTGTAAAAATACAGGTGTATAATGTATGTGTGTGTGGTATACTAGTGTCCATCCAAGTAGTGGAAGATCTGTCAATCATTGTTTATATCCAAGTAGTCCACCCGTCGACTTTTCACCTACTTACTGCTTCTAGTGAAAGAACTTTCAGAAGCCTTTGACCTTTGACCTTTCCTCTAATCCTAATGCAAATAACAAATACTGAAAAAAATAAAGAACTATATAATATGGCTTTACGTTGTATAATAAAAGATAAAGCCAGTTAACAGCTTGTGAACATAAAAATCTATTCTGTACATCTGCATTCTCCATGCATCATTAAATGAAATGGCAACAACAGAGTGAAGGTAACAGAGCCTTATTTAACTTAAGAATGAAAATGTCTTATTTAGTACAAGTTAAACGTGAAATAAGATATAAAAACAGAGGTGCACTGATAAGGTTTATAACAGTAGTCAGTGTTAGTGTTTACGAAACTAGTTATTATTTCACTCTGGAAAATGTTGAACAACAGCAAAGCCACCCTAGAAGTTACCTAAATTTCGTACATGTCCATCAGTCAGAGCGTGTGGCTATTGCACCATACAGGATTATCTTGTTAATTAAACAGCAATAATCAAGGATTTGTGGAAGCTTGATTCTGTACAAGCTCTACAAATGTGCGTGGTGCTGACATGCTTTCGGGAGCTGTTTCCACGTTTTCCAATGCATACATTTGCTTTCCAACCATGTGCTCAGTTTCTGCTTCGTCACTAATCAAACATCACATACAATAAACTACATGGCCCACACAGATATGAGTCATTAATTGCTGGCCTGCCACCATGGTTACAACACCTCTCTTCATAACTTTGGTGATGTTAACAGCCGTGGTGAAAGTAGCTGTGAGGTCACTTTGCCTTCATGAAATTCTCATTTTTATCATTGTCTGATTCACTGGCAAAAACATGATAAATAAAATAATAAGCTGTAGTCCTAGATGATCACATAATGTCATTATCATTGCTACACTCTATTCATAACCACACAAACCCTTCGCTGTTTTTAATAAACTGTCAAAAGGAAAACACCCTGTCTGGAGATTTCTTTGATCCTCAGAGTTTATCTCTACACGAGGTGGTACTGAGGCCGACGTGAAACTATTCTTATCACAAAAGTGAAAAAGATAAATACTCTAACCTACTTTAACCTATAACATATTCGTCTTTCCCCTAGGTACTGTATATACCAGTTCAGATATAGTTCTGCTTAGATAACAACTGTAAGCCCTTTTTAATAACACATGAACACATAATATTGTTAAAAAGTTTCTGGCTAAGCTGCACTTACAAAGACTTCACAAATTGGACACACTGTGTCACTTTGTGTTAAATTACTAATCTGATTACTGCAGTGAGTGGGTAGCTGTGAGCCTGTGGATCCATCATCCAGACTACAGAAAAGTCATTGTGAAACATGTAAAAACAGGAGAGAATTTCTTAAGCGTAGGCCGTACGACAGACAAAAGACTGAGTGCCGCTTTGTCCTCGGCAGTTGTACCTTCACTGTCCAACTTTGATTTTACAACGAGAGATTTAGATCACACTAAGTTTTGGGAGATGCTGCTGTTAACTCTGAACTAACAGGGATAACGTTTGGATATCTTGAAGAACATATGGATATCTTGGTGGTCTATTCAGTTCACCAAATCACAACAATAATCACTGCAAGCTGCTTTTATTTTCAAGGTAAAGACCCTAAAGTAATACAGAGAACAGTTAGACGACCACCTGTGATCATTTAAAACTAATAAACCTACCTCGTCTAACGTACAGGAGCTGCTGTCTCAAATAAAGAATTTTATAAGTCTGGGTTTCACTGAAGAGTTTAAGCATCCTGTAAACATTTTTAATGCAGCTTCTGGGGTTTAGTCACTTGACATTGTTAATAAACTGCTGATTAGGAGGCTGTAAAACGTTGCCCACAAAACACCAAGAAAAATATTATATAGCTGTAAGTTATATAGCTGAATTCAGCTATATAACTACGCATTATTGTATCAGTCTTTAAGTAAGAGTTGGGCAATACACATTACATCATTAAACTGACTCTTGCATGTCTCCCTGTTACCATCCCTGCATGCAGTTTTAGCGTGCTCATTGGCTGGCCCTCCAGTGAGAACGCTCTTATATAAGCCAGGCAAAGCTCTGCTCTAAAAGTGTTACAACACAGAGGACTCTGCAGCTATTTTAATTCTGCAATGATTCAGCTTTTAACTTCTCTTACATATGATTAGGAGGAGAAATCATCAGCTGAGATGATGGGCCACTGGAATTCATTTTTTTATTTATGTATTTTTGACACTGGGGACATTGGGGAACACAAACAACAATCATACTGCCTATTTCCAAATACTCTATTGACAAGGTGGCTTCGGTGGCTTGTCCACCAGTCAGAGAGTTGGCTGTTTTATAGCTCTACTTGTTAAATGTGATCTTGCAAGACACTAAACTCAAATAAACTCACCTAGCATGTGCAGCACTAAAGTATGAGTCAAGACCAGATACCATATTTACAAGCCTTACAATATTGTTGGGTGATTTTGGTGTTTTCATGTGACTACAGTGAGGCTTTAGTCCACAGTGGATCTGTGAGCAATAACAAGCAGTAATTTTTGTCCCACTTGCACATTTATGTTTTAGTAAAAGCTAGAATATAGAGCTATCTAGGATTTGCTACTCACATACACAGCTATAAACACACAAATAATGTATGCGTGCAGAGTAAACATGCATACATTCACACATGCTGTGGTAAACTATAAGACGGAGTTTATGGAGCAAATACACAATTTTACAGCAAAGGCGTAGACACAGTATGAGTTAGTGAGTCGTTGCTCCCCTGAGACGTATGGGTGAGCAGTAATAACTTGATTCCAGATGTTTGGTGGTACTTCCACATCTGTCTTTTTGTGCTCTCGTCCAGCATGTGACAGTGTGATTTGTAAATGAATGTGACCTCTGCGTTCTGTTTCATGCCACAGCCACATGTGCAGAGGCTGCAGACTTCAAAATGTTCAAAGTGTGTGAGTGATAGCGAAAGGGCCTCTAACTACAGACTGCGGAAAGTTTCACTATCGAACCAGTCAGTGTGTTTTTTTAACAAACTCGACCCATTAATCAACCAGCTCTGTTGTCTGATGTCTTTTTGGCTAAGAGGCAGGAGTGCCATTTACACTCTTTCACACACCAGAATGCCGGATGAGTCAGGATTTGAGGCCTTTCGCACATGAACTATGATGCCGTTCACTGTTGCTGGGAAGGCGAAAGGATACAACCTTAAAAACTCAAGCGCCTGCGAATACAGGGTGGACAAATGTCGATGCTGTAAAACCAGTAATTCCTCCTGCTGGGACAGGTTTTGAAAAGGAGCTGTAGTCTGGAGCGACACTCTCAGCTCATTCATCGGTTCTCTCGTGTGTCCCTACAAGCAGCTGCAGCTCAGATGGAAGACATGCTTGGCTCCATATGAGGTTCCTTATACAGAGATGATGTATGCAGTCTCTGTATGGTTATAGATTTGTGTCAAGGGCTTCTTCTTACAAAAACACTTTTGATGTTGTCAAATGAAGCTTCTATGAGGAGAGATAACCGTGTGATATTTTAGCTTTGTTTAAAAAAGATCAGCTTTGCAGGCTTATATATAAATCCAAATCAACTGATCCTGGATCTGCTTTTTTGTGTGTGTTAATGAAGGTCACCATGGCCCAGTGTTTGTCACTGGTGCATCTGGTCACCCCTTTATGAGGAGATTAACACAATTAAAATGTCTCTGAGCATGGGTCAGACAAAGAGAGTCATTAATGCTGATTTACTGCACACAGCCTGTTTTTAATCTTGGGTGCTTTTCAGACGAT
The DNA here is from genome assembly GCF_056152115.1 of Neolamprologus brichardi. Lineage (NCBI taxonomy): Eukaryota > Metazoa > Chordata > Actinopteri > Cichliformes > Cichlidae > Neolamprologus > Neolamprologus brichardi. Next base: position 8,323,008 of record NC_142123.1, read on the forward strand.
GTTAGGCCTCATATCACATCTGCAAGTACATATTCTGGTTTCCTGTACTAGCGTAGAAGACGGCGAGTTGTGATTGAAGAGCTCTTGAACTTGTTTAACCAGTCGCAGAGTTCCTTGTGGGAGGCGGTTTTAAAGTGAAACTTGAGTGAACTTCTCATTTATACAAATAAATGAACTCAAACTGTTTGCACTGGTGCCGGTTTTACACTGAACGGAACAAACTCTGTAATAGTGGACTGCGCGCATGTCTGAAAATTAAGCGTCAAAAAGTCATCATGTGACTCACAGGAGAGCAATCATGTGAACACAATTAAAAATTTTATTTTAAATGACAGCCGCACACTCCTCTGCAGACCAACAGATTATGGGCTAACAAAGGGACACACAGAGAGTGAACGCAGCCACACATTTAGTTCCCGTTTCACTGACCTTGGCTGACCGGTGGGTTCCCAGTAGCGGCAGAACAGGTGCAATCCGTCTGCGTTGACGATGTGCGGCAGGTCAGAGTAGGGGACTCCCTGCGGACTTCGCCGCGGAGCAGCTCCCGGCTCGGGCATGGAGGAGTCTGTAACAGAGACACGGAGCAGCGATGACAACACGTCGCTGCCGTAGAGGTAGAAGCTGAAGCCGGCGACGAGCAGGCAGGACGCGGCGGTCACGGCGTTCATTGTTGTTTTTGTTGTTGTTTAATTACTGTAAGCACGCGGCGGCGACAGTGTGTTCAACTGAAGAGTATCATTAGGGTGCCGTTCCGGATTCTAAGCCGAGCGCGCGCGCACACGCACACATATAAACACACACAAGCAGAGGCTCGAGCGTCCGGCGTTACGTCACGAGACCATATGGGCTCGCTCTCTCTCTCCACGTGCTCTCTCTTTCTTTAACCCTTCTCTCTCTAATTGAGTTTAGACACCTACACTGCGCCTGCGATGTCACAGAACTGCGTTACTACACTGTCGTGCACGAAAACGAGATGACAAAAAGCGCGGGAAAGCTCTGATGAAATATAAATGAATGTTTACTTGTTTAGTTTCCACAGGTTATAAATTATCAGGCAAAGTTGGAGAGGCAAGGCTGGGGTAGTTTTGGCACGTCCGGAGGAGGGATGGTGGATATGCTGGACAACAAGTGTCGAAGATGGAGGTGCCATGTAAGGAAGAAGAAGAGAGGAAGACCACCGAGGAGACTGATGGATGTAGTGAAGGAGGGAGAGGGTTAGTGTGACAGAGGAGGATGCTGGTGATGGGGTGAGATACAGGCAGGTGATTCGCTGTGGCGACCCCTAAAGGGAGCAGCCGGAAAAAGAAGAAGAAGAAGATTCTCAGTAGTTCTAAACTGTATAAACTGGATTAGTTATGCTGTAAATGCCGCAGGAAAAAAAAAATCAAAATTCAAAAAAGAGGGATATGCCTTTCCAGTTATTCTACCTTTTCTACTGCTCTACAAATCTTAGTATATCCTACTTGTTTCTTCTACACAACACCCCTTCCTCCTTCTCTCTTTTCCTTCATGTCTTGCATCATTGAGCCTTTTGTTTTCTAGGTCTATCTGAATACACTGTGTCAGTCTGTATAGTATTGTTGGTTTACGACGAAGAGGGCGGCGTGTGTAACACTTGGCAAATCACCTGAGATAAAAATAGCTCTGGTGTGAAGCAGTTTTCTGAGATATCGCGTCGTCCCTTTCAGTTTTGGTGAACTGCAACCCAACCTTTTATTTATTTATAGATTTAATTAAAGGAAAGAAATACTTAGCTACAATGTGAGTAAACTCTATATCTACTTCCGCTCAACATTTCCATTGTTAATTTAGGTTCAATACCAGTAGCCAGTGATGTCCGGACATCCATATTCGGGTGTAAGAGAATGGATTGTGATTGATAGTTTTCCCTCAGCAATGCGCTCCGTGTCGTTTTCTATGCGGGGAAACGTGGCTCGCGTCAGGTGCTTTTGACAGGATCATAAGAGGGCAAATAAGTCAGTGAGTAACAGTATTCATGTGTCGCACACAGGCGGAAATAAGCTTCCGTTCGTACAGACTGATCATTACTGGAACAAATTGGCGACATGTATGTGCAAAACCCCACGATTTTTTTTTTTTTCATTTTGTGCTGCAATCAAACATTCCCGTCTCCGTGCGCCAATAAATACGTAAAATAACTGAGATGCGCGAGGACGGGACATCAATTGCGTGCCTCCAGTAAGGAGAGCAAATGATTGGTTCCTGCACGCATCTCTGATACCTACTAGCTTTTAATTCATCGATTCCTCTGCTATGCGCAGCGTATCGATACCAGTGGATCTGTGCGCTGCAACAGTACCACTCACATTTATGATGAAATGATGAATGAAAGCCTGAAATGATATTGGATGCGCATGAACCCACCACAAAACAAGTTTCACTGGTTAAAGCAATAACATTGTGTCGATGCTGGAGAAAAACAGTAGAAGGGTCCCGTATTGCCCCGCACTGTGATTCCCCATATGCAGAAGTATTAAAAGGATATTCTAAGAATATGAAGCGTTCAATGTTCAGCGTTCAGCGTTCAGGAGCTGACCTGTTCAGGAGCGTCTGCAGAGAAGTTTCAGCCTTAATCTCTCTCTTGCTCTTCTTGCCTCTCGCTTCGACGCTCTCCTCTCGCCGCCCGTCAAGAGAAGAATGCAATCGGCGGCGTTTGAGGGAGAACCTAAAGTATTCACACACGCCCTCTCTCTCTCTCATACATACGCACAGAGAGCCGATAGTCACACACACTTTTTATTTAGCTCTTTCTATTTAGCCTCATTTAGCACACACTTAAAAAAAAAAACCCAGCCCACATGACTCACATTGGAACATACCAGACCCATTAATATTTACTTATTAATAGTACCATGGGCATCCCCCATGCATTCTTTGCAATGGAGCGCCTGCTCCATTTGACACCACAAAACAAGTCGGTTGTGATTGTCCTCCAAAACAGCCCCATGTTACAGCTCTAGGGTTAGGTTAAAGTACTTCTCGGTATGGGATGTTTCTTCTTGGCATGGTATTTATAGTCTCTGCATTCCTTTTTGAGCTAAAATAAATTTGTAGAATGTAGATGAACATGTTCTCAAACAAAGCCATTGTAAGGCCGTGCTCTATTACGAGAAGCAGAGTATACTTGCTTCCGCCTACCTTGCTTGAGAAAAGTCAGAAAATGTCACGTACAGAAAATGATGAAAATCATACAATACAGGAAACAGACATATTGTGCTTAGATCTGAAAATGACAGTAGAACTAGCCATGGGTAACTCACAGACCTGCAATGGTGGAAAAATAACAACTGCACTGTTTCTGTCACATACCTGATTCTTTAATATAGTCAACTGTACTGGCTAGTACTATAATAGTACTACAATCACTATGTCATATATACAGCCCTGTTTCATATGTTTCATGCAAAATTTTCATATATTTCACATTAATTACAAACAATACAGTTCTTCCAACCACACGCTCTACAGTTTACATTTTTGTGGAGGTGATGTGAACAATGTACACAATCTTAAATACACACACATATATATAAAAAACATACATAAGCAGAAGTAGATGGGCAAAGATTAAAAAAATAATCTCGGTCCAGTCTCTCTTTAGGATAAACACTGGCATTCCATTAATGAAGCACATGCTTCACGGCAACTTTATTTAGGTATACCGTCATTCTTCATGGCAAATATTCAGCGAGTTACTGGAAATGTCGCTAAAAGATTTTATCCACACTGATCACATCACCTAATGAAATGTCCCCTGAGTTTATATTTGGGCTACCCTTTTAATTTGCAGTAGTGAATGTGTCACAAATTCCTTTTACTCATTAAAGGTAAGGAAGAATATGAAAGAAACAAAACAGAATATTACCAGAAAGTTCTGCTTGGACACTTTAAGTAGGTGTTTGCATATTCTGTTGACAAAGAGCAATATTAACAATCACTTGTGTTTCTAACCACCTCTCTGTGGGGCTGACATTTATAGTGACCACTGTAACACTGCACACAATCATGGCAGCTCTTATTTATTTAAAATACTGATTAGTGCAGATTTAATGTTGGAAAAAGATCCTGGTTTCAGAACTTATCACCACCCACATGGTAATAGTAGTTGGTTTAGGCCAAGATTCATCCTCACCCAGCATATATACATCTTACAATATCAAACCTGACTTCTAGTGGTTTAACTTCTTACCTTGTTACAGTTATGTAGAAATGTCATGGTGTAAATCTTTAATCTGAGAGGACTTCAAAGCATTGCTGTTTTTTACATGGCCGCTAACCAAAACATACTCTAAGTGTTAGAGCAGAACCATGCTGTTACTTATTTAATATGTACAGGCTGTATGTTTTTTGAACTCTGAAAGTAAACACAGAAAATAGGAGGTTTGTTTTTATGCCAAAGAACAAAAAGGGCATTTTAATAGAAACCTTTATGGGAAAATGGACTGTTTTGTTACAGCTAAATATGATTCATTGTTTTCCTATTGCAATAAACAATGACTCATTACACCCGGTTTTGCTTAACAGCAGAGGCACATCTTTTTTGGGTGAAACACTGGATAGAAATGTTTTTATTCTTCGCTCACTTCGTATGCACACCCGTGACCAACAGCAGACATAGGCAGATCTAAGAGTGAAGACAGCTGGAATCTATTCAGTCACATGCCTTTCTTTTGACCATGCCTAACGTTAAAGAGTCAAAATATGATGAATGGTGTCTGTTTATATTTAAGCAGCCATCAGGCAGCCAGTCCCAGTTCAGAGAGAACAGAATATCCTACATCCACAACTGCGTCATCTGCCCAGACTGTTTCAAAAGCGTCGAGAGATTTCCTGTTGTTGTGACACAGAATGAAACGTCTTCCTTGGAAAAAAAAAATGCAATTAATACTGCCTCTGTTCAGAAGGGAAACAAACAAAAGCGACAGACAAAAAGTATCTTAAAATAATATTTATTTTTCCATGTAAGAGCACGAACACTGGCTTCATAAATAATTTATCATGGCAAGCATTTATGTAATGATTAACAGTAAAAAACTAAACAAAACACTAACACAACACAAACAAAACCAAAAAACACACGCAAGGTTCGTCTAAAAATTACACAGGAGAAAAATAATCTATACATATTATTTGATTGACTGATTGATTGATTAGAGTCTATACGTCTATACACAGAGCACCATATAATATGCAGACCATTACCTATATGGATGCGCACATACTGGAAGGATAGTATACTTTTACAGATAATGTGAAATTAAATTAATCTAATGCACTTAAAGGTTTAAAAAAAATTGCATATAATATTGATCAGAAAAGTGAAGCTTATCACAGTGACTTCTATTACATACAAAGTCTTATAGCCATATAATATATGGCTATAAGCTATATAACAGATAGCTGTGCATATGCATACACATGATGTGTACTATGTTTGTTGTACTGTGTGTAAATGTCTCTGTGTTTGAGACAGAAGGTAGATTCAGTTCTGAAGCTCCATGGATAACTCCTCCAACAAACAGAGTGTCTGTCACTTCTTTATAATATCATATTGTTTCCTCTGTGGACTCAAAAATATGTTGCAGCAATCTCCTGTGAAATAAAACAGGAGTGATCAAATATAGAAGAAGCTCCACAATATTGTTATATTAATTTTTTCAGTTAAAGTTTACCTTAGAGAGAGTAACATGATAGATTTCAAATTAAGTGAACTGGAGATTCACCATGTTCTCCCTTTTTGAATTCAGGTGTTTTTAGTCCCATTGCCAAACCCAGTCTGTCACAGACATTTGTGAAAGACTGGGTTCTCCTAAAGCTCTTACTGAAATTGCACATAGTGTTGTAACAGTTTGCCACTGTTGCAAGACGTGGGTCTAGATATTCAATGACCGGCTGTAAGTTGTGTTGTTGTTGAAAAGGGGAAGCATTTAGCTGTCACAGCAACCCAGCCACAAAGTGGCAGACAATGTAAACTTATACGACAGGGTAGCAGAGTGCTGAATTACATAGTGAGTAAAAGTCTCCAACACTCTTCTGACTCAATAACTGCAGATCTCGAAGCCTTCTCTGGCGTTAACACCAGCACCAAGTCATGCACAGGGAGCCTCTTTACACAGGTTTTCATGGCAAAGCAGTTCCTTATGTGCATTTGTCCGTGTAGTGTGGGAGATAGACTGCCTTCTCCCGCTTCTTATGTTATCACCTTCCAAAAACCTCTCATCTGCATGTAAACCCACAGTATGGATCCACACTGGTATCAGTATATAGTATAGGCTGTTTATGCGGATTCAAAGGGAATTCTGCATGCACATGACTATGTGCAGTGTTGGGAAGGTTACTTTTTAAATGTATTCCATTACAGAATACAGAATACATGCCCCAAAATGTATTCTGTAACATATTCCGTTACGTTACTCAATGAGAGTAACGTATTCTGAATACTTTGAATTACTTAATATATTATCATGCTGTTTACAACTACATGAATGTACTATTGCTGTGATTTATTACTGTTACTGAAGGTACGCGGCTCCAAACCGTAGTAAACGGACCTCTGGCTAATACGGTGGGTTCTGTGTCGGGCTAGTAGCCGAAAACTAGCTTTACTTTGTTGTCTGGGTCAACTTTGCTAGCGAGAGACAGAGAGAGGCATTGAAAGGCTGCTCCAAAGGAACTTATTGTTTTTGGAGGAAAACACGAACACTGTGTACAATCGAGTCTTAATAGCTTACTTACAACTGGGCTCGTCAGGCACTCTTTTTGGCTGCAGTGGTTATTATTATATTTACATGCTTCCAGCTCCCGTTTTTGCTCGATGACAGCTCATACTTTTCCTTTTTCTCCCTCCCTCGCTCACAGACACATAACTTGTATGGCAGTCCATTCTCCCTGCAGCACGGACTACACTGCCTATGATGCTACATTCTTTAGAGCTATACCGGTAGCATTCTGCCTATTAGCTTAGCACAACAACAACAAAAAGGCCTCTCTCACCCAGGAAACACGCAGAGAGAGAGCGTCACCCTGTAACCATGGCAACCGTAACGCTGCCGCTTGAACAACAGAACGTAGCTGTCAAACAAAACCAAACAGTCCTGACCCGCCACAATATGAAACAGGGAAGTACCACCGTGTAATCCATTTATTTCAACAAAGTAACTGTATTCTAAATACCACCTTTTTAAACGGTAACTGTAAGGGAATACAGTTACTCATATTTTGTATTTTAAATACGTAACGGCGGTACATGTATTCCGTTACTCCCCAACACTGACTATGTGTGATTTTGTTTTGTGTTTGCTTTTTGTGTGTGTGAGACCAGCGGTCGACTTTTACATCACCGGTATCCCAGCATGTTTGTGTGTACTTGATCAGCTATCCCAGTTAGGATCACAATAAGGAACACCATTAGTGAAAGCTGCTGATGTTAGCATTCATCAGCCAATCAATATAATTCACAATGCTAGGTTAAGCTAGTAGCAGTGGAAAATTAGACAGCTATATGTGTGTGTTTTTGTGTGAGCTTCCCACTTCTTTTGTGAAAGGGCTTTGCTTCTGTTAATTGTATTTTACACACTGAATAGTCTTTGTTCCTTTGTCTTTGTACAGGAACAGAAACATTAAGACACGTAAACAATTAAATACCGAGGCAGACCAGGCAGAAACAAAAGCATACACGCTGAACAATTTGCGGACATGCATGGAAGCACAGGTGAATAAATGAGATTAGCTCACAGACGTACACACACGTATGCACACGCGTGCGTGCACACACACTGGCCTGGTGTAGGCAGAATATAATTTGCCTTCAGACAGAGACTGATGGTGTGTGGTGGGTGTGTGAAGCATTTCTGATACTTAAATGTATACATGAGGTGAAAAATTCTGGTGTTTTAAATTGAACTTTGAGTTAAACCACATAAAAATACATGTAGATACTCAATAAATTTCAAAATAAAGAAAATGTTTGCCATGTTTTTCCAACACCCATCTGCCTCAGGTTGTGCAGTCAATTTGAGGTGCAGGTCACACTACTTGGACATATTAAGGGTCAATGAACCAATTCCGAAAAAACATTTTAATTATTGTCTATAAAGATTAGCTTAATGAATAATTTCCACACCACTGACCGCAAGTGAACTCAATCACTCCCCTAATATATTTAGCAATGAAGTAAGGTAATCAGGAATGTGGCTTCACATTTTCCACATGGTGATTACAGCAAGATGGAAACAAAGACTTTAAAGTTAAACATTACAAGAAAACAAAGCATGCAAACATAGATTTAACCGCTCCCACTGTTAAAAGCACGCTATAATAAGCACCTTCCGGCTCCTTCAACTTCTTATTTAATGGACAGATTTGAGAGTATGCCCATCTAACTCATAGGAAGAAACAGTAACATCAGCTTCTTGCAAATTTAGCTACCCACAAACATCAAATTAGAGGTTGGGTGTTTGAGAAAGCAACAATGCTGTGCAGCTTAATGACTTGCAAGAAATAAATATCAAAGAAAGTTTCCTGCTTTGGAGGTTTAAGTGCAAAGGATTTATTCTTTGCATTCTTCATCACTTTATATAACATCAAAGTGCATTTTGACATCCTCCATCATGTGCCATGATGTGTATGCTTGAGTGCTCATACCTTATATTCCATGCTTTGGCTCTGTGTTATGGCAGACTGACAGTACAGAACGGCATCGTGGACGGTGGTGAAAAGACAAGACTTTGTTACTTTGTCATTAAAGAAACCTGCGGTCTGCAGGTTATCCACCACACTGCCTAGACAGACACAGAGAGAGAGGCAGAGATGAAGACACAAAAAGAGACATGCGAAGAAAGCTGGAGGAAGATGAAATGGGTAATTGAGCATGTCGGTGTAGGAAGAAAAGCAATAGAATAGAAACAAGAGATGGAGGCACAGAGTGGAGCATGGAGAGCAGAAAAAGAAACAAGGTCTTAAATGTGAAAAGGAGAGAACGGAGAAACAGGAAGGGCTGCTCTTGTATAAAATTCCTACCTGTGTAAATATTAACTAACAATAAACTTGTTATGAGCTCCACAATTTTCTTTGGCTTTCATTGTGCTCTTTCCTAGTGTTCACTTCCCCCCTCCTTCCGCGCCTTCCTGCTTGTGTCTTCCTTTCTTTATTTATGCGTGTTTATGTATACTTTGACTGTCTTTCAGTGACTGAGACTGTTTTCCTCATGGGACTTGCTGTATTTAAAATGTAATATACTCTACTATTTTTAATTTTTGCATTTGTTCATTGTTTTTATAGGAAACATTCGAATCATAGACAGGATCAAACATGGTGGTAGCTTCCAGGTCAGAAAAACGAAGTCACTGTGGAAGCGCCTAAAAGCTGCATTCTGTCTGAATCCCACCAGATGGCGATAGCTGTGGTCGTAAAAAAGACTTCAGGTCAATGGAAAAATGGCTTTCTGATGGGACCTTTGGGAACACTTTCCTGTCGAGTTTGTGGGCTTAGTCGCACTTTTTGGATCACAGCGAATCAAAAATAAAATCGTGGTTACATTAAATCTTGGTCATAGGCTAGCATGTTTCAGGACAGACGATTGTCTGTGGTAAGAAACCTCATGGGCTTACGAGCTGTCAGTCAGGAGTCATTAGTCAATAAGCATGCAGTTTCACAGTCAGACTTGTCTTTCCTCATCACATCAGTAATTTTGCAATTATGATGCCTTTAATTTGAAAGAAACAGGAACATATACCCCACAAAATGAAATAAATCTTCTTCTTTTTTCTTTTCTTTTTTAGTTCTGCTAGATGTGATCTATTATCCTCTTTGTCTAGGATTTCTATATCTGAAGTAAAATTCTCTGTGTTCACCTTTTATCACAAAGGCTCAGACATATATGGACTGGTTCTTATACAGTGCCTTTCTGCAGAACTTTAGCGCTCAGAGCACTTTATAATCATTCACCCATACACAAGGGGTTTTTTTGTGCTTAAGTGTTTCCCATCTAACTTTCACACACATTCATACTCCAATAGATGCATTGAAGAGCAACTTGGGATTATCTTGCCCAAGGATATTTGGGATGAAGACTGGAGCAGCCAGGGATCGAATCAACAACGCTCTGCCTAATAAATTACAGCCACCCTATTTCTCATTATGTTCATGATCATCCCAAATTCTGGAAATACAAAAATGGACATTACAAATGCAAGCTTTTAAATACAATTTAAATGTAATTTGATCAGTTAATATAGCTCATTATCTTAATTTGGAGAGTTTATATAAATTCACCATTGGGTGGAAAACTTATATTTACATGAACAATTAACTAACACTTAATCAGGTTAGTTAATTGTTTTTATGAATGGCTGGATTGTTATTGCTGTGAATTATGAAATGAAATCATTTCTTCCCTTTCATAGAGGAAGGAGCAATGTGTCCTCTGCTAGAGGAAGTAATAAACGAAGCGCCTTTCCTTGGTACTTCCAAGAACTCAAACAGCTCTTATTAAGGCTGTCATACAAACATTTCCATGTCATTTCTTTCTCAGTTAAACTGACACGTTCCAGAAAAAGCGAGGAAAAACAGAATTTGTTTTGGTCCTTAGAGCCATCCAGCCATTTGCCATTTGCTTCCTGTCCTGTGTAATTCTTTTCCTTGGTTTTCCTTAGTTGTTTTCTTAAGTTCAAAGTTCACTTTAACACTTTCTGTTTTTGTCTTTTGTCCTTCTTGGTTTTGTCTAACTGCTAAGTCCCGAGCCTGTATTAAGTGCAGGCGCTGATCCTGTGAAATAAGATCCCCACCTCCACACAGCCGGGTTCCAGAGAAATGTGTTTTGTCCACATACTGCAAGTAAGGCCTAAATTAGGAGGCTATTATGTCAAAAAATAAAAACTGAGAATAAAGGCTTTAAAACACATTAGTTAGACCAGATGTCATTTTAAAAATATGTGTTAGCTTGCCATGAATAGGGCTAATTACATAGTCTTCTGAAAAAAGAAAACATGTCAGGTACTTTATGCACTATAACATCTACTGTCATTGAACGCCTCAGATTGCATGTGGCCGAGTAGATCAGGACTGCATGTGTAAAAGTAAAAAGACATAAGAAGAGTAAGAGTAAAAAGTAATATTATTTGGGAGTATTTCTGTTCCACCTTAATGGTTTTCAGAAGGTATTTTTAGATCACTACAAGGCAAAAAGACAAATGGGTTCTTAGAAAACTGCACAAGGAAAATTATATCTACCAAATCCTTATAAAGTCATAATAAAGTGTATTGCATTTATTTCCAGCGAGAGTGTTGAAAGTAACTGGACTTACTTTGGCAACCAGCAAGAAACACCTCCACTCCAATTTCTCCGTAGTCTCTCCGAATCTGAAACACACAAAAAAGCACAGAGAGAGGGACAAACTGTGAATGATCTCATTATTCTCATGATTCGAGTCATAGAAATCATGACCTGAGAGCTAAATTATAACAAAAGGGACAGAGGGATTGATTTTTTTAAAACTAGTTTGCAGTTGTCTTCAGTTTTTTTAAGCATTTGAAAAAGATGTTACATTTCGCTCTTTTTGTATATATGCATGTAAATGTGACTGATCTGTCCTTACACTTCGTAGTGTCTTGACCCCCACGGTGTCCAGGAAGTTGACAGGGCCAAGGTCGAGAACAATGGCTCTTGGGAGTGAGGGGTCCCGCTCAGCATCTACTTCAATGACAGACACATGGTTCTGCTCCTCCATGTTTGGCTCCCTGTTCTGGGTAGATATTAATCAAAGTGACATTTAAGATGACCACAATCGAAGCTATAGGGTCTGGAATGCTGAAACAGGTATATGTGGAAGAAAGCTCTTGCATTCGAATGTGAAATAAAGTCCTCTAAATTTGCCATCTCTTAGTTTGTCCTTACCACATCCACCCCATTCTTCTTGAGCTCTTTTTTGACTCTCTTGGCTTCTTTTTTCTCGTGTCTCTGCTTTTTGGCTTCCAGTTTTTTCTTTGCTGACAGGAGCTTTGTAATATCAAAGCCAGACTACAAAACAAAACAAAGAACAGTCAGATCAGTTACTTAATACCACTGTTAGTTACCCTGTCTGTTAAAAAAAACTAAAACCTTTTGTTAAGCTGTAAACTTAAAGTGTTTGGTTGGTGTTTTAATAACGGGAAACTAACATTTCCCAGAAAAGACAGGACTAGAAGAACATGCTACACAAAAATCTTTTACTTCATATGACTGTGGAATCATCCAATCATTCGTCTCCAGTTATCGGAGACGGGGTACACCCTAGAAAGTGAGTCAGCGTGTCACAGGGCTAACACAAGAAGAGACAAATTACCATTCACCTTTAGGTGATGCATTATGTTGGGTGCTTAAACTTTTGTGCGGGGATTCTCAGCCAGTTTGGCCAGTTCAGTCAGTCCAGTTTCTGTTTAGCACCAACATAATATAACCACAACAAACAACCAAGCAGCAGAGGTGTGGTAGACAGCAGCTTGAATGAATGGAGTCACTGTTACAATACAATGACTGATTATTAGAAATGGTGATGGATTTCTTTCTTTTACTTGACTTACTTGTTGTAACTCAAGTTCTTTGACTAAAAGAAATCCATTACCATTACTTGCAGAAACCTTTTTACATAGAGAAACCTTTTGAATACAAGCGCGCTCATCCACACAGGTGTGCACACAGGTGTTCACTGTTCATACACACAAACAACACCTTTCTTGGCTGCTACCACAAAGCACATTGTGCGCCGTCGGTCCTGCGTGCTGCACAACTACTTTCAATATTTAGTATTTACTGTTATTTATGCTAGATTAATGCGATGGTGTTGTGTTTATTATGTTGCTCTCTTTATTTTTGCTTGTTTTGTCTTTTTTTCTCTCAACAGGTGGTCTGGGAGTTTTTTTTTTGAGTGCCCTTTCTCAGTGTCCCTCTTCCCCTCTGTTTTTCTTTTCCTTCATCTTTCCTTCTCCCTTTTCTATCCTCCAGCCATGTCTGTCCCATCTGTAACAACTGAAAATAATATAAAACAAAATAAATAACAACAACAAAGGTCGATCAAATGGACCAATATGGCAAGGCCGTGATGATCCACTTGATAAAGTAAATCTGTTGGGTTTCTTTGTTGGCCTTCAGACAACAATTCTGACGCCTAAGGAGCCAAACGGGACAGGCAAAAAAAATAATAAAGAACTTGTTGTTGTAGAGAAAAAGACAAAATTGGGCATGCCTGATCCAACTTTATTTTTCATTTAAATGATGATCCTTTATATTTCTAGCAAATTGTAATTCGAATGCATGGCAAAGAATGTAACTTAGTGTGTATCTTAGTGTCATGCACTGCATTTTTATGAGGCTTGGTCTTTGCTATATATGACTTATTTTTACAGGAGTAAATTGTAACGTTCATGTTACGAGCCTGGCCCTAATTATAGTTCTAACATCAAGAGTAAAACTGAGTAAAAAGTATATAAGGACATACTTTGGCTATTTCCCGTTGTTGTATACTTTGATATAACAAGATTCTCAAAGTGGGCAGTGTAGTGTCCAGTGGTTAGGACTGTTAGCCTACAGCAACAAGGTCCTGGGCTTGATTGCTGGGGCTTTTCTGTGTGGAATTTTGTGCTGAATGACATCACTAGTTGGAGCAGTAACAATCCTATAACAGCATGGCTCATGAGCTTCGTTAGTGCCGGAGAGGACATGCAGGGAGTAATCGTACATTTCTTGAGAACGCGTCAGAACTGGTGTCACAAAAGCACCTGAGTCTGTCTCACCTTCGAAACAAACGTGCAGCCTCTGCCAGACTGCTCAGCAAGAGCTTATTTGTGCATGAAAGCAACCCTTTGACTTTGACATGCTGACATTTTAATGAATGAAACATTTCCATTATCTCCTTCTCTTATTCAGTGTCTGTGCCTTCCCTCTCCGCATCTTTTGTTATCCTATTTCCAACTTCCCTCTGTCTGTCTTCCCACTGACCCCAAAGTGGCGTGACAGAAGAAGAGGGGCAGGAAGAAAGCGTAGGAGCGAGTGGGATGGGGTGTTTTAAACAAAAGCTGAGCGGGGAAAAAAATGAGAGAAGAGAATGACATTGCGAACAATGTCTGTCACAGTTGTGATGTGTGAATTGGTGACAAGTCTGGTTGGCTATTAGTGTGTCAGAAATCATGTTTTTAAAAGAGGAGTTAATTGCACGGAAACAGCAACATGATGTGTTTGGTTGCTTCTTTTTCGGCGTGTGTGTGTGTAGCTGTGGTGTGCTGTTTCTGTGTATTCATTTAAATCTGAGCTTTTAGTATGTCATGCTGTGCTTTGTAAACTGATACTGTGTTTTGTTTTTGGCTTTATGGTCTTGGTGGGGGTGAATGCACCCACGTAAGTTAATTTGTGCTCTTTGTGAGAATTTAAGAGTAATGATGTTTTTAAAAGACATTTTCTTGTCACTTTGTAAAAAAAACTTTTTTTAGGATTAACATTTGGTTTGAAGCTTCGGTTTAGGATATCTGTGTTCTCACCTTTGAGTTCAAGGCTTCCTGGTACATCTCAGCATTGGCAAAGTAGAGGGTGGCAGAGGAACGGAAGATCAAAATCCCTGGCACTCGCCTCACCTGAAATCGAATGGATTAAACAGGCTAATCAATCAAAACATTCCATTATGGCTTTAGTATGAAGTAAAGGTTACACCTGTCCAATCAGATATATGGATTTTTGTTCATAATTTCATAGCAATTTATCTAATATCAATATATCCATCCATCCATCCATCCATGCCAGTGAATTCTCTCCAGTGTGTTCTAGGTCCTGAAGCTTGCCTAAAACACCTCACTTTACCATATGTCCTGAAGGCATCCTGGTCAGATGCCTAAACTATCTCAACAACTGGCTCATTTTAGTTAATAAAATCCCCTAAATGTCACAAAACCTCATCCCATGTCTAAGAAAGCTCATTTCCATGGCTTGGATCAGTGATCTCATTCTTTTGGTCACTACCCAGAGGTTGTGGCCATAGGTGAAGGTGTGAATGTAGCTTGTTTTAAATAGTCTGCTTAACCAAAACAGACAAAATAACTTGTTCCCTCTATCGTGAATGGAGTCCAGCTCCACCAGGAAATGGTCTGATTTGTTGGTGGTAACACAGGCCAACCTCTCACTATTATTGTATGAGTACCAAATGTCCTGCATCCAAGGTTCGACTAATGGATGAAATCTTGTCTCCAGTACCCCGGCGTAGAGCTTCCTAGGAAGGCTGTTTGTGATGCCCCTATAACTGCAGCATACCTCATTGTAAACTGGGCCTCCACCCCTGATCACCATCCACTGGGCATAAGCTACCAATATGGTTTGGAGATTTTTAATTAACTAAAAAACAGGAAGCATCTTAAATTTACATCCCAGCCAATGAGGAATTTGTAGTTTTTGTTAAACTCTCTTTGTGGAACTACAAAAACTAAACTGCTGTGAGAAAAAACTTCATTGTTTCATCATTATTTCATCTGTTACATATCCATGCTTTCCCCATCAATGACCAAACCAAGTAAAATTCTGACAGAATAAAAACAACACTTATTAAGTAATTCACTTTTGAAAAATGATATTTAAAACTTGATAATACAACACTATTTAAAGTACAGAGATGTAATGTGATTAGAAAAAGTCTTTCATGGCCGACTGCTGGGACTAGCTAAACTGAAATTTTGAAATAATAATAAAAGAAGACATTTTATATAGTATCAGTATGATATAAGAGTAACTACACTAAAAACATGCTGTTCATTTCTGTACCAGTGCTCATTTTCCATTCCATTTTCAGTTTATTTAAAAAGCAAAAAAAAAAAAAAGCAGTTCTGTACCTGATGGTATTCGTCCAGTGGCTTGTAAATGTCAGTTTCAGGGACCTGCCCTAGTATGGAATATTTAGGTCTGAAATAGTCACACATGGAAAACCTTAATTAACAATTTCTAATGCTTTAATCCATTAATAGACCATTGTAGGCCATTAATCAGTTTGAATTGTAGTGAGTTTTAATGTTCAACTGGACACTTCCCTATATCTATATCTATATCTATATCTCTATATAGATAGATATAGATATAGATAAAGATACATATCTATGTATGTATATATATAGATACATAGATACGTGCAGGCCATGTTTACAGAGGGAAGTGTATATAAGATAGTGCTGTGTATGGCTGTTTGGCAAGCTGAGGACCAAACCAGTAACAAAAAAAGCAGCTATTGTTTTCTTTTGGTGCACATGTCTTGTTTGCGTACTTGTAGTGAAGTTGTGCTGACATGCTGACATGAACACATGGGTCAGGACAGACCACATGGTTGTGAAAAAACATAATTAATTGTGAATATATGTATAACCCAACGCAAAGTGTGCCTACAGCTGTGTCCTGAAGATGACAGTAAGCAAGGAGAAACCAATGGATGCAGCCAGTCCTATGTCAGGGTTTAACAGCAAGGTGAGGATGAAGGTGGCCACCCAGACCAGCTGCAAAGAGAAACAGAGAGCATAAGGAATAGCTTACGCCTGTGGTCTGCTGTAATAAAAAAAAGTGCCTCATTTGTCACATACTGTACATTGTTTCCCTGCCTCTATTATATTTGAAAGACGTTAGTCTCGGTCTCTTTAACGCCCCCTACCTGTGAAGCCCAGAATAGATTTGATAGCATGAAAAAAAGAGGGCAACATTGCCAGAAACACTTTATAATATGGCCCCAGACCAAAGACGTCATAAGCTTAAAGTTAAATGAAATTTCAATGTTTCAGTTTTATTTGAAATTAAATGACCGATTATTAAAAAATTATATTTATTGTATTTTTTAATTATATTTAAATAATAAATGTAATTAAATAAATAAAAATGATTAGTATTTGTAATTATTTATACTACAATTAATCATGGTACGGCAGAATTAATTTTAGGTACTGTTTAATTTCTTGATAATTTTACTGAAAAACAACAATACTTCCCCATTTTACACTGTACGTGCACATTACTTTGGAGGACCAAGGTCATATTATGAAACCTCTAAATCTTGAGTATTTCACAGTAAAGGAGACACTTCTTTCCTTTACAGTCCTTTTAAAAGTTATGTTTGAACAGTAATTGTGGGGAAAAAATTAAGACTTGTCTCTATCATTATGAGGTGACATAGGTCTGAAAATCTTGACAGTTATTATTTTTTCTAGTAAATTGGTAAGGGAGAACAGTCGCTGTGACATTTATATTGGCAAAGTAAAGGGCCAGTGGAATAAAAGAAGCTCTATCAGACACATCACCATCACAGCATTGGTTGGATGTGAGATGGGGAAATATAATTAGTATTTCTGCAAATTTACAATGAAATTGCACAATTTTAAAAATGGCTTACGCTGTACTTTAATTTACTTATAGTATAATTATTTTTCTATATCCTGTAATAACCTGACTTTGTACCATCTCATTCTAGTGTGTGAAGTTTTTTCTGCATTTTCCTCCCTGTGGTGAAATGTCGCTATCTTTCTTGTTCAAGTCCACTTTTCTATCATTGGCCATTCTACCTGTGTCAATGCCACTGGGCTGTGTGCTGTTGGTTTTTATTTCACACAAGCCTGTCTGCCTGCATACTTGTAGTCCAAAGACCTACATAAACGTTCCACAGCGAATTGGGGACTGTTGTGAGGAAGCAAACATATGATTGCTATTAGCAGGTCACATGTTGTACATATACACATGTTGACAGAAAACTGTCATTAATTTTATGGGCATCATTTGCTTAACAGTTTTTTTTTTGTTGTTGTTTGTTTTTAGCTAATTCCAAGGAAATTAGCTGAAACATATGAAGCCAGGATTATTTCTTATATGGAGTTGCTCATCCAGGTAGTTTGTATTCCAAATCATGTCTATAAAATGGCACTGTGAAGCAGGATAGTACTTAATCTAAAAGTCAGCAGGTAAGGAAGATATGCAGTATATGCAGTACAACATATGCTATGTTAACACAGTAAAATACCTTTGCTGCATTAACCACTTCCTTGTGGCCTTTTTAGTGCACTCACCATATCCACTCTGTTGGTTTTCCACAAAGCAGGGATGTCCAAGAACTGCTTCATCATGCTATGGAGGTTGACATGGATGATGGCAGCCAAGACCGCCTGCAAAATCAGGGAAACGGTTTAAGTGGAAACGTTTCTCGAAACAGTCGAAACGAGTTTCATTAGCCTCTCACTGAAGTACTGTTTAATAGTAGTTATTACATCATGCTCCGTCCATGTTTGGGCTTAAAAAAACTATTTTCTAAAAGTAGCTGATAACTTTAGCCTGAGGCAGAAGAAATACCTGTTTGTGCATTTTGACAACATAACCTCAGCTGTTGTTTTTTACCTAAGGCTAAGAGATTAGCATGCGTATGCTTATGACTGTGCACACACACATGCACACACACACACAACCCCGTTCAGCTATCTTAGTGAGGACCTTCATTGACATAATGGTTTCCCTAGCCCCTTACCCTAACCATTAAAAATGTATGCCTAACCCTAACCCTTACCCTAAACCTAACCATAACCTAATTGTAACCCTGACACTAAAACCACATTTTGAGCCTCAAAAAGGCCTTCAAACTTGTGAGGACCGGTGAGTGTCCTTACAAGTGACTGTTGGTTCTCACAAGTATAGTAAATAAATCCATTGGGTATCCTTGTTGGTCTTCAGACAACAATTCTGACGGCTAAAGAACCAAATGGGACAGGCAAAAAAAACAAAAAAACAAACAAAAAACAAGTATCGTAGAATGCATATTTCGGTCCTCACAAGGATAGTTAGACAGGAACACACACACACACGCATACACACAGAGTACCTTGGGCAGATCTTCAAAGAGTGATCCAATCCACAACGTGATAAAAAGGATCACTACTGCTGACAGAGCCCCAGCGACCTGGAGCGAAGAGGCGGGGAAATATGCACACAGTGAATGGCAATCAGGACAGTGAGATCGGCGAAACAGTTGCTTGATGTCAGGGTCATTAGTTTGAATATGATTATAAAGCGAACTCACATCGATTGAACCCTCTCCTCTCCTCGATAGCCCTTGGCTGATTAATGGTGCTGTCAGACTAAATCAATTTAGCCTTTCAGTAAATTTGTACTTGTGTAGGTGGAGTTTGATGATGAGAAAAAAAAAATCAATTCCCTAAGTGTTTTTTAATCATGCACTGTATCAGAGTAACGTTAATTATGATGTGTGGTTCATTGCATTTAACCTTTGTGATCTTTGTTTTTCGCTAGAGGCAGAGTGAAGTGCAGGGATGAGAATGTTTATGCTTTCAATGATCTCATGAAGCATCCCTTTAGAGCTTAAATATGGCAAAGCATCAAACATCATTAGCGTTCAAATATCAAAGATAGCAGAACAAAGATGGGGAAAGCGGCAAATGTTACAAAAGACAAATAAAGAAAACCGTTCTATCTTTATTGGATTTACTAAATCAGTTGAAGGCTATGGCAAGGGAACAGAGTTTCAAGATATTTTGTGGTTTGTTTAGGGCAAAATATCAGATTCATACATTACAGAGTTTGTGGTATAATGTGTGGAGCTAAAATAGTTGGTTCTGGGTTGATTATGTGGGGCAAAGGTCTCCCAAGTAAGAGATTTTGATCTCTAGAAAAGAGATCATTTCAAATTGTTTTTCTCACTTAGAGCTACATGTAGAATCCACCAAAAGTAAGTCAGTGCATCTGACTTCACATGGGATTTGAGCTCCTAATATTGGCTTCTTCAGATGAGAGTCATGTACAAAACATTTTTCCCTGTTATACATTTTTCATACTGTTTTATACTACTCATTGATTTGGTTTGTAAACAAGACTCCTGTCATGGCCTAGATTTTCTAAAAGGTGAACATTGAACCAAAAGGAGGTGCAAGAGTGTTTTTTGGTTTTTTTTAGATCAATTGAGTTGCAAGATGCTGAATAATTATCCTGGGGTTGTTTTTTAATTTCAAACACACCAAAAACAGGTTCCATATCCCAGCTTTAAACCTCTTTCGGTGCTTGCTGGTTGTGGGTGTATTCTTTAACATGGATACTAGGAATCATAGGTGAGAAAACAAGAGAGAGTTTTTTGAACTCTCTACTGACCTGAGTTTTGCCCCCTGCACTTTCCTGAACCATAGTGCGAGACATGGAGCAGCTGACAGTAAAACACTGAAAAATTCCTCCAATGGAGTTACTCAGACCCAGAGCAATTAGTTCCTAAAACATGAAACACACTTTTTATTTACAGTGTACTAAAGTATCACTTCATGTTTGCGTCCACCTGTAATCATCCTACCTGGTTGCTGTCAACCTTGTATCCATATTTTAGGGCAAAGATTCGTCCCAGAGAGATGGCGATGCCGTAGCCAACCACAGACAGAGCAAAGCCATCACCGATCACTTGGCCAAAGATAGAGGTGTCTGGGAAAACAGGTGGCTGGAGACTGATATACAGGAAGAGACAAGAGTCAAGAAAAGCGTTACTTTTCATAGTGACTGTCACTTTTTATGTGACAGATGTGTGTGTGTGTGTGTGTGTGTGTGTGTGTGTGTGTGTGTGTGTGTGTGTGTGTGTGTGTGTGTGTGTGTGCATTGTACGTGCCTGTGTGTGCGCGTGTGTGTGTTTGTTTCTCACCCTGAGGGAATAACTCCCACTACATCCACTCCATATTCCTGCTGCAGGTTAAATTGCCATGCGATAACTGTAGCTATAACGATCTGGAAATAAAATAATAGTGATTTTCAGGGTACACATTTTGTATTTTGCAGTACAAAGTCTTGAGCAATACTCAGTTTCTTTATATTTTACTTTGAAAATAGGAATTAAGTGTAGCGATTTATTGTAAGGTGCAAACAAAAATATAATCAGTACAATTCTTACAAACTTGAGGGTTGCTATTTTAATATTCATTTTTATTTTTTTTTTAATTTTCAAGTAGTCTTGAGGAATAGTTCTCCAGGCTTCTTTGGATGTTTCTGCCTTTTATTCCTTTCAAGTCAAAATGATGCTACAATGCTTCAATAATATCGAGGTCTGGGATATTGTTCTCTTGTATGTATGCTTTTCCCACAATGAGAGTGTGTTTGCAATCATTGCCATGCTGGAAAATGAAGTTGTTGTTAATCAGATGCTTTCCAGGTGGTATTGCATGGTGGATCAAACTCTGAGGGTACTTTTCTGTGGTCATAAATCCATAAATTTATGACCGCCAACACCACTGGCTGAAATGCTGCCTCAAACCATGAGAGAGCCACCCCGTGTTTTACAGCTGGACTGTAGACGCTGTTGTCATCTTGACGACAGAATTTTCAAATTTGGATTACTTATTCATAAGACCTGCAGTTGCTGACTTTTAGTCCAGTTCTTGTATAAATCGGCTTCTTGACAGCCACTCTTCCACTGAGACTGTTAATGATGAGGCTTCAGTGAGCAGTAGAGGTCAGATGCATCTGTCAGCTCTTTGCTGGCATTTGTGTATGTGACACATATTGAAAATGCATTTTTGTTGTTGTTGAGCCAACCATATAAATAACATATATACTTTATTGATCCCCATGGGGAAATTCCTCTCTGCATTTAACCCATTCACTCAGTGAAGCAGTGGGCAGAGAAGGTACCTTGCTTAGGGGTACCTCAGGGTACCAAATAGGTACACCACTGGCCAATGATTCATAGGTTGGTGTTAAATGGGTTAACAAACAAAACACAATTCTGTGAAATGGTCGGGTACAAAGAAGGATTGAAAATGAGAGAAAAAACAGCCAGTGTTTAAAAACACAAACAAAAAACCTTGACCTTGAAAAAGACTAGAGAACTATTGTTGAAGACATGTTTGGCTCATTGGAAGTAATATATAAAGATATAAAGTGTGACTCAAGACTTGCACAGTACTGTTTGTATTCTTGCATACTTACAGCAATCAGCTCCACGGGTATAGGAACGGGTATTTTCTTGCCCAAAAATGCATTGAACTCCTTAGCCGCGATAAGGCCGAGTATGGTAATAACACTGATCACAAGAGTGCCGATGTTTGACTCTGGGAGGAGATAGCATATCTCCAATACAGTCTAGGAAGACAGGAGCAAGAAAATGACTGCTAAAATAGATGAATAATTCAATGGATCTAAAATAGAAAACATTCAAAATAAAGAGTACATAAAATTGCCAGCAAGAGCACTAAATGGTTAAGTTAATGTAATTCTTACATATATCAGGGATAAAGGTCCATTATGTCTCACAGGGTTAACGCCAAAGGTGTATTTGAGCTGAGACACGATGACATGGATAGCAGCTCCTGTGGTATAACCTCGGACTAGTGGCTCAGACAAGTAGGTTACCACAAAACCAAACTGGACCAGACCGAGTAGAATCTACACACACATCACATGAATCAGTGGAGATTAACATGCAGTAGTTGCAAAAGTGAATTCTCAGAACACTCATTTGCATTTCACATTCATGACACAGGAGCTGTGCAAATTATTAGAAATGCAAAAAAATAGTGTTTAAAATTAATGAAATAGATTAAATTGACCCTTTTAGCCGTTGGACTCAAAAACATCATCAGTGTCCAGGCTGAAGTTCCCAGAGTCCCTGCAGGCTCATGCAGCGAGAAGCTTCTTTTCATTCTTTTGAAGTAATCAATAACATATTGAAACTGAAGTCTAAAAGCATTTGCTGTCAGGCAGATGGGCCTCAAAGAGCTATGTAAGCTTATTAGCATTTGCACAGCATTTTACTTTATTCACTAATGTTTGAGCAGCAGCTGCCTGTTGATGGTGACAAGATATTTCCATTTGTTCAAAAGAAACATCCAAACTCAGTGAGACAAGTGCCCCTTTATGGCTCCAAAATTTACGAATGCAGGGTGGAAATTTTTGAGTGATTTCAAATATTTACTTGAAATAACCCAGATATAAATGTGACAGCTGCAGCCACTCGGACCCTTTCCTCATCACGGGCAACTGTGTCAATTATACTGGTGTTGGTCACATTGTCCCATGTCATAAAGTTTGAGTCTGGGGCCAGTCGCTCAGTCACTCCTCCTATCATCACGCTCATCACTGCATATGTTCCTAAAAAACAGAGATAGAAAATGATTTCTATTAGGCGGCGTTATGAAAACATAGTGAAGCAACATGTTATTCCACTGATTAATAATTTTATTATTACAGATTGTTTTTTATTTTACTGATTTATTTTTTACTGATTTATTTCAGCCTGGAAACTGATGGGTCCTTCACAAACATGAAGTCATTTGGACTTTGCTCTGAGGGAATCATATCACTAGGGTATAAAGTCTCCATTCGTTCTGATTAATGTTACTTCGCTTCCAAGTTGTTTCCTTTTTGATTAGCCAGTTTAAAAGGCAACTTTTCCAAGTGTGATGCCTTTTAATGTCGTCTAGTGATTTAGGAAACAAATATTATAAATAGATTTACAAAAACTTTTATTTTAGACAAGTGTTGACGTGTCTCTACAACAACGTCTTACTGAATATTTTCTAATATGTCTACAAATGCGCATGTAAGCAAACTTTTAGACTTTAAAATATAAAATTAGGCATTTGCTGGCCTTAAAGCTGACCGACATAATAATCTTGTAAAACTACGGCACTCTCCATAGTGGTTGTTGAATGTAGTTGTCACATGTTTCCAGGTAATTATCACACAACATTAAACATAATGCTGAGTAGTGTTGTACCTTTAAACCTTTGAACACTAAAGAATGCTGGGGATTTGCGATGGAATTAATTTCACCTTTTTATTTGTTAAATATAAAAGAAATCACCTAATATCACCTTTTTGATTTGGGGTCACCATCTCGTCAACTTTACTACTAATGTCAGCATATGAAAATTCAAAGGTGTAAAGGTTACCATTTTATTGATATCAGGTCATCATTAATATTTTAATTATTAACATACCAAAGTACTATTTCTCTTTGTCTTTTTCTCTCATAGACATACGTTTGTATAAGTATGAATAAGTATTATTACCATCACTTTCTGTTGTGATACACACATTTCAAGGTAATATTACTCATATATAACCACTATTGAGGCAAGATATTTACTTGTGTGTTAATTTGTAATTAATAGTAGTAACTATCTGTTGCCACATTATTGCTAGTTTAATACCAAGCTGTAATAGAACACGCAACCATAAACTATTACATACCAACTGAGATGTGTTTGGATGTGCCAAAGATGAAGTAGATAAGGACTGGGTAGAAGGATGAGTACAGGCCAAATACTGGAGGAACAGAAGCCAGCAAGGCATAGGCCATACCTGCAGTGATAGGAACAGAGGATTTTCTACACTTGTTATAATAGATAAAGAAACATTTTATTATTTCAACAATGGAGAAGAAACATTTTTGACTGCAGTTTATGATAAACAAATTAGAACATTATACCTATATCTAGCTCTACTATCTCTTGAACTTTCATCTCACCCTGTGGCAGCTGCATGATGCCCACACTTATCCCAGAGATCAGGTCACCCAAGGCATTTTCTCTGATGGGGTAACGGGGAAGCCATGACAAAATAGGAACAGTACCCAGCAGGCAGCTCTTCATCCGGTGGCCAGAACACCTGATGTGTTTTGTGTCAGCAGAGGGTAAAAATAGATGCAGAAAGTGACATTTAAAAGAAAATACTTCAGGGATAAGCTTTTTTTTATTAATCATAAAGTTGATGCCAAACCACTTCTGATGACTCCAGCTTTTTTACTGAACTACTGAAAAAGTTAATAAGTAAGACGAAAACCAGCCACTATGTGCTTTACAGAGGCATTCAAAATGTGCACACCTAAATCAAGTAAAACAACACAAAACACAGAGACATTACCCAAGTGCCTGTCTGAAAAGATGTGTTTTCAGATGTTGTACGCCACAGAGTCGAGGGTGAGAATAGAGTGATAACAGCTGTTCCACAATTTTGTCGCTAAGGTTCGCAATCCCCCTTAATTTTCAGAATCACCAGAAGACCTCTATCTGCTGACCTAAGGATCCGCTTTGGAGAATAGGAGTGGAGTAGACTGATGTGGGGGAGCTTTAACTCTTAAGGCCATAAAAACAAGAATCAAGATTTTTAAATTTAAAAAAAAAAAAATTTAACTTTAAAATATCTTAACCTAAGTGTAGACCAGTGCAGACGCTTTAACAAAAGTGTGAAGTGAGACTCATACCTCAATATGGCTTTTGCATGCAATAATTAGATAAAGCAAGACTTAATACTTTTCTTTGAGTTTGATTTGGTTTATGTGATCAAGAGCTATGAATTCAATCTCTAATTGCAGTTCCTAGGATAGCCACTTGAGGCTGGTCCCAAAAGTGAGCCATCGCCCTTTCTACACAGTCGGACAGCCACATGAAGTTAAAGACTTTACAGCAGATATATGCATGTGTACAGCCAGCTTGTGGTCTTTAGAAATAATTTTTTTTGCCATAATACCTGTGGTGATGTTGATGTTACTCTATATAACTATATACTTTTTTTTTTTGTTCGGTTCATTGATCTCATCGTTTCTATGATCAACTGTAAAACTGGAGTATGTCTGCTGATATCATTCATCAGTAGAACGCTTATTGTTTATAATGTTAATGTCGTTTGTGAATGTGATGAGATATACAGTTGATTAAATATACTGTAAAGTGCTTTACCTTACTGACTTTTTGACCTTCTCACGCAGAGATGTTTTTGATACAGACTTTTGTCCCATCTCATCCATTGCTTTTTCATCCAGGACCTCCCTGTGGACGCTGTAACTCATTCGCCTTCTCTCTGCCATGGCTGAAGTACAAAAATGCTTCTTATCTTTGCCAGTACTTTAGACATTATTGAAAAATTATCATGATAAAATATAATTATTGTGGGGGGAAAATAATGTGTGAAAATCTTTAAACATTTGTCAGTAACTACCTTGTTATGTCTGCAGCTGTATCAAAAGCTAGTAATAAAGTTGTACATACCTATTGGGATAAATAAATCCTTCTTGTGGACAATGGTGCACAGGCATCAAATGAAATCTTCTGCATCAGATCCAAGTGGCTGCAAGTAGTGACGGTATTTCTATGTATTTCTATATTCTTTTTTTTTTGTAGAGATAAAGGCAAAGTTTTATTCTGAAAGCCAAGAGAGCTCCTGAGCTCCTCTCTCCCCAACTTGTCTGAGGGTAGTTGTTGTCTGTCTTGTGGTCTGATTGCTTTGAGACCTTGAAGACAACTCTAGATTTGACACAGCACATGTCAGTCGAGGAAGAGGACAAAGTTCCTTGTACGTGCTGTACAAGTGAAAACAGACATGGTAGAAAAATGTTCAGAACATTTTTGTTTTATGATTTAATGAGGGATTTCCATCGCTCATGTTGTACTTAAAATTATTTATTTATTTATTGTTAATCATGGTTTGTCTCAGAATGAATTTGTACTCTGGCATGTTATGGTACTACCATAAAAGATTTTGTGGTATAGACAGCAGACGCACACAGGTTAACCTATGAGATAACTACAGACTGAATTGCTGCGCATTAGTTTCCTTTATTGCGCCTTATCTGTGTTCTATGTTTTATCTGTGCACGATTAAAGATATTAGTCCTTTCAGCAGAGTCAGATTTGTTTGATTTATTTGTGGTCACACTGAAGGATAATTACAGATCACTGCATAAACTGATAACCAACCAGAAATATAGTAGGTTTTATTTTTGGACTTGGAGCTTTATGATCCTGTCGTTGCTTATTCATATTTGTCCTCCCTCACATTACACACTAAATCTTAGAGATGAAATTTATAAATATATGAAATAAATACTCATATACATAAAAAACCCCTCAAATACACACATCCTTATCGCCCCTCTTACACACTAGTTTCACATATATTCTGTAACCATATAGATTCTATAGTTAAATGTAATATTATTTGGGGATATCCACACATCCCTGTCATTAAATACAAGCTGTATTGTTAACCTGCATTATTGTGTGCATTAAATCATTGTATAACTTTAAAAATGCATGAAAACAAAAACAGGGTGTCACAATCCAGTCACATAGTTCATGGCAGTATGGCTTTGGTGCATGTGTTACAAACCTGACCAACCTGGATTTTTATCACATGGTTCCAACTCTTGTTGTTTAGTCGCCACAGCGACGTGATAATGTGAAGCTACAGGGAATAGTACACTAGCTAGGCGGTTCATTACTTCCTGAGCCAGTGTCAGGGATTGAGTGAGTCAACGGGGTAATCCTGTCAAAGTTAATGATAGTGAAGGTTCATAGACCTCATCCTGACCTTCTTCCAACATGGTTCGACACACCACACACGCATTTGCAATGTCACGTCAGTAACCTTGAAAACTCACATAGAGATTGTTACATACATTCTTTTAAAATCAATGAAAACTTTGTAATGCACAATTTTATTATGTTTCTAATAAGATTGTCTTTAAGTGATACTGACATTGGGAGTGTGCTCAAATTATTCTTACAAAGATATATGATTATTCAGTGTTTGATGAGAGGACTCGAATAGGCGTTTGGACCTCTCCTTATATATTGTCACTGCTTTTTTTTACATTATGCTAATCATGGCTTATGGCTAAAACATGTATGTCTTTTTCCTCTTTAATAAATCCAGCAATGACATTCATCAGAAAGTACTGGTTCTTTCTCATCCACATGTCTTTCATCTGAAGAAGAGCTTTGAATGCCCTTCAAGAAGCCTGGAGAAGTATTACTTAAAGAAAGTATAAGAAAGCTGGCTAAGAGACTTCAGACTGTGTTGAAGAATAAAGGTAATTATACCAAATATTGATGATTATTAGACTTGTAGAAGCTCTGATTTTGTTATATATACTGTATTTCTATGTATCTATACACATCTTTCAATAAATCACTGCACATATTTCTCATTTTTTAAAAAATAAATGTAATAAAATGAAGGATGACTCCAGACCTTTACATTGTATTTTATATACATTTATTTTACTCATCATTGTCATGTTAACAGTAAACGGAGCATATAGCATTTCAAAAAGGTTGAAATTCAACACAGTTTAAACAACAGTAACAACACTTTTTACTGTATTGATTTTTTGACAGGCTGATATAGAACTGCTTTAAACATAATGCACCGTTTAAATTAACTAAAGACGGTTTTGTGTTAGCATTGCAAAGGAACTCGTGTTAAAAAGAAAATGATTACGTTTTTGTTAAAATCATTTGAATTTATACATTTTTACACAGTAACATGAAACATCTGACACATCTGTACAGAGCAGTAATGGCCAAGAGCCCAGAAGGTTAAGAACTTACAAATTAGTTTCTCGTTTTCAGTGCTTCTTACTTCATGTCACAAAAGGCACAGCAGACACATCTGGTGGGATTTTGTCCTTAGGAAAGAATATCAGCTTCTGAAAGTTGCCTCTTTGTTGACTGATAAAAAAAGGTTTTATCTATTTTATCTAGAAGGGTTTTTAACATCACAGTGAACTTTGCTCAGACTTAATCTTTCCACCTATGGACATTTTCTTAGAAAAACACGCACAGCCAGTACCAGAAACCTGGTTGATATTCAACTGGGTCTTACTGATTAGTTTGCAACAGTAATGCAACGGCGTGAAGCTAGGCTATTCATTGCTCCCTGACCCAGTGACTTAGATTTGCAGTCTCTCTGAAAAAGATCATTTAGTCAAAGTTAATGATCTGTATTTGGAAACCCACG
The DNA here is from genome assembly GCF_056152115.1 of Neolamprologus brichardi. Classification (NCBI taxonomy): domain Eukaryota; kingdom Metazoa; phylum Chordata; class Actinopteri; order Cichliformes; family Cichlidae; genus Neolamprologus; species Neolamprologus brichardi. The sequence goes on from NC_142123.1 coordinate 8,351,782, forward strand.
TCACAAACTTCATCCAGATAACTGTTAACCAACTGTGATAGCAGTTATATGCATTTTAATTTTAGCTTTCCTCATCGCTGTCATGTTAATAGTAACTACAATGGGAAGCGATTTCACACAAAAACATCAACACACACACACACAAAGATTTTTACAAACTTGTGTGCTTTTCTTCTGTAATGAAGCTCTGAAGTGTATTTAGACACCATTCAGATCCATTTAGATTCCACTATGCACTGTTTGTAATGTATGTTCCACTATGTTTATTGCAGTATACCAGTACTGCAACAATAGTACTAGTATGGCACAGTATTCGTATTACATTCTGCATGCTAGTTGTAGTACTAGCATGCAGAACACAATATTTGTGCAGTTAACGAATAGTACTTCATCTGCAATATAACATATTGTGGGCAGCTGTGATTTATTTCAGCGTAAGTTCACGAAGGAAAAGACTCATTGAGAGTTGATAGTCACTTGTTACGCTGAGATGGAATTACCTGTCAATTTAAAAAATTGACTATACAAGTAAATAGTATGAATAACTTGATTCAATCAAAGCATTAATGTGTTAGAGAGACATCAAAGTTACTTGGGCATGTATAGCTGCCAAAGACACTGGCAATATGACATGTATTGAGGATTTACTGCTGGCAGAAGCAATGGGGTGAATGCCAAGATATACACAAGCAAAATGAGTGCTCAGATTCAGCCAAATTCATCAAAACTCATGAGATGACATTTCATCATTCATACTGCCAATGTGAACACATGGTGAAGAGGTTGCATATTTTTGATTGATTGAGTCCCCAAAAAACCAAAAGCTGACAGTGACTGCTGTGAATGACAGGGAGAGCTTCACCGGGGAAGAGGCAAACCATCTGCTGATGTCTGTGGGTCAAAAAGTAAAAGCATTTTCCACACAATATGAAATATAATAACTTTTACTGACTTCGTGTCCAATTACTTTTTGATCTCGACATTATGTACACAATCTATTTATAGGAAGTTACTCTCAAAGAAAAGCCAAAGCTTGGCATTTTAATACAGCATGCATATAGTTATTTCAAAGTGAACATACATCTGGAATGAAGTACTTCAGAGTACCGGGACACACAGAGAGACACAGTTGTCTGCAAATTGGAAGTTGATGGTTTAATCTCAGGCTCCTCCAGTCTGCATGTCGAAGGATCCTTGGGCAAGATAGTAAAGCCAGAGTTGCCCCATTGGAGTGTAAGTGTGTGTGTGAACATTAGATAAAAGTGCTTTGGTTAAAATCTAGCACTGTCGAAATACTTATAAACACAAGTATAAGTATACCATAGGTATTGGTGACAGTAGCCAATAGTTTGCATGGAACACCCAGACTCGTTTGCAATCATTTACCATTTGCTGCCTGAGCTGTAGTGAAACCTGAAAAAGAGCAAATCCAACCACAAACAGAGACTTTTCACTTTCAAAGTAAAAGTTGTGCCTTTTGAACTGTGTTGGTTGCACATAAGGGACAACTTTTACTCCGATGGAGAAAAGTTTGTGGTTGGCTTTAGACATTCTGCGGTTTCACTGTTCATTGCCAAACATGTTGCAAGTGTTTGCAGACAAGTTGCCATTTTCCATGCAAACTACTGTGGCAATCTGTTAGCAGCCAAAGCAACTGGAAGGCCACAAAGAGATACAGCACCCACATTGTGGCCGATTTCACCCAGCAAGTACTCGCAAACCAGCTGGGGAATACATATTTTGTTCTACTCTCTGGAGGTTGCCATGGGAACCCTGATCAGTCCTTAGGCCTGTGTAACTGAGCGCTAATATGTTATACGACTGAAAACAATAACCAAGACCCCAGAGGATGATGTCACATTAAAAGGGATGGGAATTGAGAACCAGTTCTCTTCAAGAACCAGTTCCTAGTAGTCGAATCCCTTGGACTCACCGATTCTTGCACTTGCACTACATTCAGCTAATTTCAGTTGTCAGCTGAGGAAAATAGCAGGACAGTTTGCATCACGGGTATGGACCTTACTTCTATTTTTATTGCTCTAAAAGACAAGGGCATAATGGTAAAGTGCAAACTGCATACAGGACAGAAACAGCTGCATTATGCTACCACCACAACTTTGGCTCTTTGCAAACACCTGCACAGACAGCATGCTAATGCTAATCTAGCCTAGAACCCAGAGTGATGCTAAAGCTGATGGAATGCCGACCTCAGCCCAGGACGGCTCAAGTGAGCCATCATTTGTGAGCTGCGGTGAAGCTGATGCTGAACTTCATCAGGTAACAAACGGATGAGCAGTCTCCATATCTATCGGTCCATGTTTCTACATTAGAAGAAACATATGCTTCCTTTTTCATTTGTGCTGTTGGCTTTCTGTTCATATATGTGTACTCATCAGGATAGGGATTTGTGTTGGTGTGTGGGGCTGTAGCCTCAAGTTTATATTGTGAAATGGTTATTATAAGACAGTGTACTTCAGGTCATTTTACAGAGTAAGATGAAAGTAATGTTATGAAGAGTATAATGAATTATTTTCTTCTTGGAGTAATTAAGTAACGTACTGCATTACCTTTAATAAAAGTGTTACTTTTTTGAGTATTGACCTGACATTGATCTTAACAAAGAGATGAAATACCTCCAGCGTACGCAAACATTTGACCAGACAACATGCAATTAATTTGCACAAATGTAATGTCTTTGATATGCTGCTTAGTGATGGTGGTAACTCTAAATGCAGAGCTAGTGAGAACCCAATCTAGAATCGAGAATTAATAAGGAATCAAATCGATAAGTAATATCCATAATGGAATTGGATGTAATTCTTATCAGTTCTCATTCCTACTCACAAATGAGATTGTCTCTTGTCTTCAGTGTTTTGCAAAAGGCACAGTAGACATATCTGGTGAGGTTTCTTCCTCAGGAAAGAATATTAACAGGTCTTATAATGCGGCCCCTTTGTCTATTGATAAGACTGAGAAGGGTCTAACCTTTTGTACAACTTTTATCAGCATGTTTTAATGAGAAGGATATACATGAAAAGTAAAGAGAATCTCTATAGCAGCATGTTCATTTGAACATAGCAGCATTCAAACCATGAACTTTGCTCAGATTTAATCTTTGAACTCGAGAACAATTTCTTGGAAAGACACATGACTGCTACCCGAAATCAAGTTGATATTTAAGAGAACAGTAAAGGGAGGGGATCTGTTATGGCTGTAATATCAGTTTAATCATCTTGGATATTATGTTTGAAATGGTGAATCATTAATTACAGTTGCACATCATGATGTGTAAACACATCATCAAACATTTTCTAAAAAGAAAAAAAAAAGAGAGAGAGAATTTATTTTTGTTCAGTTTTGCATAGTTTTACCCAGTGACATAGTTTTACCCAGTGACTGGTCCTTCGTCGTCGTCAGCGAAGGGGACGACTGAGCCGGTCCGGAGGCCGGCTGCGCGGAAGGCAGCGGAAGGCAGCGGAAGACAGCGGCGGCGACGACGGAGACGACTGAGCCGGTCATTAAATACAAGCTGTATTGTTAACCTGCATTATTGTGTGCATTAAATCATTGTATAACTTTAAAAATGCATGAAAACAAAAACAGGGTGTCACAATCCAGTCACATAGTTCATGGCAGTATGGCTTTGGTGCATGTGTTACAAACCTGACCAACCTGGATTTTTATCACATGGTTCCAACTCTTGTTGTTTAGTCGCCACAGCGACGTGATAATGTGAAGTTACAGGGAATAGTACACTAGCTAGGCTGTTCATTACTTCCTGAGCCAGTGTCAGGGATTAAGTGAGTCAACGGGGTAATCCTGTCAAAGTTAATGATAGTGAAGGTTCATAGACCTCATCCTGACCTTTTTCCAACATGGTTCGACACACCACACACGCATTTGCAATGTCACGTCAGTAACCTTGAAAACTCACCTAGAGATTGTTACATGCATTCTTTTAAAATCAATGAAAACTTTGTAATGCACAATTTTATTATGTTTCTAATAAGATTGTCTTTAAGTGATACTGACATTGGGAGTGTGCTCAAATTATTCTCACAAAGATATATGATTATTCAGTGTTTGATGAGAGGACTCGAATAGGCGTTTGGACCTCTCCTTATGTATTGTCACTGCTTTTTGTTTTACGTTATGCTAATGATGGCTTATGGCTAAAACATGTATGTCTTTTTCCTCTTTAATAAATCCAGCAATGACATTCATCAGAAAGTACTGGTTCTTTCTCATCCACATGTCTTTCATCTGAAGAAGAGCTTTGAATGCCCTTCAAGAAGCCTGGAGAAGTATGACCTAAACAGGGAAAAACTAACAGAGACTAACCAGAAATTGCGATGTAGGGATACACAGGGAATTACACAGAATGATGGAGGGGAATAACGCAGACGAACCAGCAACGAGGACGAGGGAACACACACTATAAATACACAGACCAGCAATCGGGGATGGGAAACAGGAGGGAAACACACCTGGGGGACATCTCAGCTGACAAGGCAGGGGAAACGTAATTAGAACGCACTGACATCAGACAGAGACCTTCAAAGTAAAACAGGAAACACATACACGTAATGACACAACACACACACATGAATTTAAATTTGTGATCATACTTGTGGTGGATCACAGTGACACATTTTCAGTTGTCTCTTGGCTGTTGTTGTTTGTGTAGTGAGCTGAGGTTTTTTGTTTTTGTTTGTAGTTTTGTTTCTTTTTTTGTTGACGTTGCTTGAGTGAGGAGTACTGTGACTTCTGAAGTAGCTCTCACCATGCGACCTTGATGATGATAAGATCAGAGCCAGCTAAGAGCTGGGTTGTCTGCTTTGTTTTAGGTGACCAGGCAGAAAAGTTAAAACTTAGTTTCTTGTTTTGGAAAAAAAAGGGGGGGGAGGTTTTGTGTTTCTCAGCCAAGAACAACTACAATTTCATTTTCTGTTTTTGAGAAAGAATAATAATACTAATACTAATACTAATACTAATACTAATACTACTACTAATAATAATAAAACAAAGGGTGATGTTTTGTTTAAGTGGTGAAGAAAGCTAATACTGCAACATAACGTCTGCGAGCAATAAATGAAATCATCGTATTTATCTTTAAATAAACTCCAGTTATGGAGACCTGAAGTCACATACTTAGGGCACACCCTCTCAGGTGAAGGCAGAAAGCTACTAAACAAAGAGAAGAAGCCATACAAAATGCGCCACAGCCACAAACTAAGCATTCACATTCTTTCTGACTCTTAATGAGCCTGAGTTATGACCTTGGCTCCCTGTTTTTCTGCTTCCACCAAAGGTGGGGGTGACGCTTTCGTGGTATGTGCTCTCTTTTCCTGACTCAGGGCCTTCTCCTGAAAGAGGCCCTGACTCTCTGAACACAATATTCTTTTCATAACTCAGCAGTATGAAATGACATGAAACAGTGTAACTCACTCACAGTAAATCAGCAGTATAGGATAATACAAACCTATCTAATAAATCTAATGATTTTTACATTCTTTTAACTCAGAAGTATGCTGCAACTACATACTGTTTACACAAGAAGTATGATGTGGCCTACAGCAGTATCATGATTAACTCATTTTGATTACAGGTACAATGTAATATATAACAGCATAATAATCTTACAACTGCTACAAGCACATTTACCCTTCTTAACACACGTGAGAGAAAGGCAGCTGTTAAGAAAATGCCCTTTTGGGTGAGACAGGCCCACAGGCCCTGCATGCAAGCATACTAACACACATACGTGCAATGAAGAACAGCTTACACTATAGCACACACTATACATGAGCCTCTATATCTCTCATTGGTGTTAACACAGGGAAGATTTAACAGAGTTTTGTTATCAAATGCTGAATTTATCTGCTGCTGACATTTAACTCTCCAGCAGGACAATTAGGTGAAACGTTTGTGAAAACAGAGAAGAAAAAACAAAGTCAGATAGAGTCTGGTATGACCAAGCAGTAATCAGACAATAAATTTAGTTGGTAATACATTAAATTGTGAGACGCTTTCAGTTTGATTGATGCAACGCAAGTAATTTACTGTATGAAGGAAATTCTCTTTTGTGATAATATTTTGAACGTGCATTTCTGTTGACCTATCAACTTAGCACATTATAAGCTGATATGCAAATTCGTTGATTGATACTAGATTTGGAAAAATAACTGGATTATAAAATAAGTGAATAAGATGTAACAACGGTTGAAATTAGTTTCTTATTTCTAGTGTGTGAAGGAAGGTTTTATCATGACACACATATGTTTACATGGGAGGAAACTCCTTATGTGATACGACATTTAGCAAATTGCTTCTGATGTTCAGCACATCAGAAGGATGACTCTGAAATTACAAAGGGAAACAATTTTGCTGACAAAACTGCAAAAACAGCAGCCATAGCAACCACGGTCTTATTAACAACTCATGAAAACAACACCATTCCACCATGTGTACTGCAGGACGAACAAAAGCAGCACCACCAACAGAGCAAAAACAGCGGCTGAAACACGGAGCAGTACTAGACACTGATGACGTAATGAAAGTAGCAGGAAAACCCGTTCTTCCCAAATCATTGCACAAAACAGCCGCTCTAGTGAGCCATGGTTTAAGCCATGTCTCATCAGGAGGGATAATCTGAGGGACCAGGACCAAACCAACAATTTTATACCATAAATTTTGAAACTTCAGCAAAAGAATATGTGAGAACATGTATGACCTGCCAAAAACACAATACCAAGGTAACTTAAGGCCAGAAAGAGGACATTTTCCTACACCACCTCACCCATTTCATACAATTCATATGGACTTCATTGAATTGAATGAGTGTCAGGGTTCAAAACACGCTCTAGTAATTATAGATGTTTTCTCAAAATGGCCAGAAATCTACCCAGTGAAAAAAGCAGACGCAATCTCAGTTGCAAAGTGTCTATGCAACCATTTCGTTCCAACATATGGAACAAAACGTGTCTCTTGACACTCTCTCTAAAGGGAGAGGAACCACTGCACACGTTCATATACGTTGATGAGGCGGGTTTCAATCTGGCCAAAGGCAGAAGGCGTGGAAGAAATCGCATTGGACAGAGAGCAACCACCGATGTCCCAGGCCGGTGTGGAGAGAATGTTACAATGTGTGCAGCCATCTCAGACAATGGCATCCTCACCCATATTCTCCTTCTTGGTCCATACAATACACAACATTTCCTGACTTTTTTAGACACTCTTTACAGGGACATAGTCCCTGAAAATGAGAGGGGTTGAGGCCAACTTAACAAGTATGTTGTTGTGTGGGATAACATCAGTTTTCACCACTCATATCTGGTCAGACAGTGGTTTGCAGCACGTGACATACAGTGTTGGGAAGGTTACTTTTAAAATGTATTCCATTACAGATTACAGAATACATGCCCCAAAATGTATTCTGTAACGTATTCCGTTACGTTACTCAATGAGAGTAACGTATTCTGAATACTTTGGATTACTTAATATATTATTATGCTGTTTACAACTACGTGAATGTACTATTGCTGTGATTTATTACTGTTACTGAAGGTCCGCGGCTCCGAACCGTAGTAAAGGGACCTCTGGCTAATATGGTGGGTTCTGTGTCAGGCTCGTAGCCGAAAACTAGCTTTACTTTGTTGTCTGGGTCAACTTGCTAGCGAGAGACAGAGAGAGGCGTTGAAAGGCTGCTCCAACAGAACTTATTGTTTTTGGAGGAAAACACGAACACGGTGTACAGTCGAGTCTTAATAGCTTACTTACAACTGGGCTCGTCAGGCACTCTTCTTGGCTGCAGTGGTTATTATTATATTTACATGCTTCCAGCTCCCGTTTTTGCTCGATGACAGCTCGTACTTTTCCTTTTTCTCCCTCCCTCGCTCACAGACACATAACGTGTATGGCAGTCCATTCTCCCTGCAGCACGGACTACACTGCCTATGATGCTACATTCTTTAGAGCTATACCTGTAGCTTTCTGCCAATTAGCTTAGCACAACAACAACAAAAAGGCCTCTCTCACCCAGGAAACACGCAGAGAGAGAGCGTCACCCTGTAACCATGGCAACCGTAACGCTGCCGCCTGGAACAACAGAACGTAGCTGTCAAACAAAACCCAAACAGGCCTGACCCGCAACAATATGAAACAGGGAAGTACCGCAGTGTAATCCATTTATTTCAACAAAGTAACTGTATTCTAAATACCACCCTTTTAAACGGTAACTGTAACGGAATACAGTTACTCATATTTTGTATTTTAAATACGTAACGGCGGTACATGTATTCCGTTACTCCCCAACACTGGTGACATAATGCTGGTTGGATTTCTCCCTCCCTACTCCCCATTCCTTAATCCGATAAGAGGAGTTTTTCTCTGCCTGGAGGTGGAAGGTTTATGACCGGCATTCACATGCGCAAATGGCCCTGATAGCAGCCATGGATGCAGCATGTGATGACATCACAGCTGAGTCATGCAGAGGGTGGATTCGCCACTACAGGTGATACTTTCCTCGCTGCATTGCAAGGAATGGTATCCATTGTGATGTAGATGAAAATATGTAGCCAGACAGACGGGAACGTCTGGATGTGCCAGAACGAATTACCTATGTTCAGTTACAATATGTACTGTTATATTGTTCACATTTGTGCACAGCTCTTCCAAAAGGGTGTTTCTTATGTTTATTCTAAATAAGTGACTGTAGAGTATTTTTCTTTTGCACAATGTTGTAGAATTACAAACAGCCTGCACAGTAAAAATGGGAAACATACTTATTCAGTGTCTTGTACTCACTTACTTCCCTAACTACAGGAATGTTTAACTTTACTGTAGATTTTACTGTAAATGGCTGTACAAAAAGTGTATAGTGCTGTCTTGAGCATTTTAATGTTAATAGAGATGTGAGAAAAGCACCAAAGTGACGGAGAAAAACTGTAAGAACACTGTTGCCTCGGTTAATGAATAAGCCCATCAGTGCTCTGTGTCTGCATTGTCATCAGGTATTATCAAGTCTCAACAGCTTAATGGATAAGGCGCTTCTCTTCAAAGCTAGGATGTTTGGGTTTGAGTCCTTTCTGGTGTGACAGATAGTGCTGCGGAGCAGCAGGTGTACTAGGCTCAAAACCAGGAGATTCATACTTTTCACTCTGCCTTGAAAATCAGCAAAATTTCAGAACGTTTAATAACAACATGAAATGGAGAATACATTTGTTGTTACATTTATTTGTGGAAATACAAAAAAGCAAAGACTGAGAAAAGCCAACCTGAGAAATGTGCAACATGCAAATGCAAAAGAGCATTTCTGTCAAAAATAAATGGACGCCGTCCATCCCAGGGTTGTGTTTGGGGTCTGCTTTATGCAGGATTATCGTCCCTTTGTTGTTTTAACAAACGCTTGTGTCCGAGTTGATTTCCTGGTTAGAAGCAAAGAATAAACAGAGAAAATCTTTAAATATGTTGAAATGCTATGTGACACAAAAGCACACAATAGCAGATTACAGTTTAAATGAGCAATTTAAAGGAAAGAAAACCAGTGCAGCAAAATATCAGTTCACCAGATTTACAGTTCAATAGTTAGAGTGTAAAAATCCCCCCAACAGAACAAAACAAACATAGTGTTCACAACACGCATACAATTCTCCCAAGAGCTGTGACTGCACCTGTGACAATAAGTGTCCAAAATCTCGGACACATTGACAAGTTTTCGGACACAGGAATAATATTTTGTGATCCACACTGTCTCCTCTGGTCAGCCAGATCCAATCACCTTCATACATGATCTAAAATGCAACTGAAAAGACTCACATCCTCCCGCCTCAATCAGAGACAGTGTACCAGCCTACAGTCTGCTAAATTCACCTCTAACTAACTACACCCCTACCCTTCTTTCTTGTCTTTTCTTTTTTCAATTTGCATTTTCACACCTAGTATTTTTCAGCCTGTACTGACTACACTCTCAAGTGAGTGAGTCAGTTTCACAGATGCAGTAGTACAGTAGAGAGGAGCTGTAAACAGTTACATGTTCGATGTGGCTACACAAACACAGCAGAAAACCTGCTGCTCAACAAAACACATATTTAAAAATATTAGATAGATAGATAGATAGATAGATAGATAGATAGATAGATAGATAGATAGATAGATAGATAGATAGATAGATAGATAGATAGATAGATAGATAGATAGATAGATAGATAAAATAATTTACAATAAAAACAAGATTGAAAAAAAGCACCATAGACTCATACTGATGACCTTAATATGTAAGGGCAAAATTTTATATACAACAGTAACAAAAGCAGCCAGAAAGTTTGATACAGGTATGTCTGTGAGACCTTTTGTCCTGATAGGTGTATTCACCTGTCAGAAACATGAGAGCTGTACAGTTTTACAGAAACAATAGGAATGATTTTAGGAGTGTATGAGCTCTGCTTCCTCGTGAAAGTGGAGTTGAGCAGTTGCGATAGGCAGAATAAAAGAATTTTCTATCTATCTATCTATCTATAGAGAGAGATATATATATGGTGCGTACCTCCAGAGACCTGGGCAGGATGGTGAGGCAGTGCTGGACGGCATGATGGACTGATGGAAAGAGACAGGAGCGGGGCAGGCTGTCTGGTATACAACCCTGAGTCTGGAGCTGGGATAAAACTTTCTCTGTAAACATGCAGAGAGAATTAGAAATTACAGAATTTACAGAGTAATTTGAAATATTTACTGATGTTAATCACATGGAAAATGCTTCTACACTCCCATGTCTCATTAGAAAGACACAACCTGCCGTGTGTGCACTGGCATACAAAAAAAAAAGCTCCCAAAGAAAAAAAAATGTGGCAGCTACATGAAGTTCAAAATGAAAGAAAAAGAAGCTTGAAGCAAAGCTCCAGTTAGGAGGGGTTGTGAGAACCTGACCTGTGGAAACAGTAACAGCCAAACCCAAGAGAAACGGAGGGTGTGTGTGTGGGTGTGTGCGTGAATGAGTGTGTGAGAGAGAAATAGAAGATAAGTCACTCTGTGGGAGATAAAGTAAGAGCGCATGAAACATGAGGCTGACCTGGGCAAGCTGCCAGAAAAACACCGACACCCTGGATGTCCAAGACTTCTACAACCTGGTGAATACACACACAAACATAGGGATCTTGTGACCATATAAACAATATCATATAAAAGCACATGTATACATAGTGGGACAAATACGTTTCAATTCTTCTTATCCATTAGATAAGAATTATGCAAAAGCTCTGCGTCAACATGCACACATGTGACATTGTTAATCGTGTGGCTTGTTTTTATCTCACACGTGATCAATATACGCTGGTCTTTTCTTACATAATCATTTCTTGCTAATATCTTTGATCAGCAAAAAGATACAAGGCTGACAGCTCTTTTTCCCTCCTGAAGCCTTGAGAAGTTAGTGAATACATCTGTTTGGTGATCCAATTTCTAAAGCTGAATTTATTTTTAGTGATATTGATGTAAAACAACTGACTGAATATTTCTCTAAACTATATTCTCTGTCTTATCTGTGACAAATGTGACAAAAAGTTGTAGGTAAAGAAAAGCTGACACAACACTGATCTGTTCCATCACACACACAAAAACCCTGCAAAAAAAACGTTTCACTTTACTTTCAAACATGAGGATAAATTTCAGGAACTTAGAAATACTGTCTCAGAAAATATATCTGGACTCTGCTTGACCTGGAGTCTTGTAGATTTTAATTATCTTGTCATTATTTAGCATCTGACCCATTTACATTAGCATTAGCATTATTTGTAGCATATTACTGGCTTCTATGGATTTTATTCAGTAATTTTTTTTTTCTGGGTGATAGTGGAAAGAGAAGTTTTTTTCAGAGAACAAATAAAAAACCTACAATACTGCCCACTATGACAGTGCCTCAGAGAATAAGTTCCCTTTAGGCTGTTTAGAGTAAATATAAATATATCAAACAAATAAATTATTTCTTCCATGTTTAAAGTAACGTAATTTATTCAACATGAAACTTCATAGAAATGCATTAGCTGCATCCATCCTGCACTTCTCTCTTCACCTTGCAAAGTGCCGTCATGGCCACAGAGTCCATGAAGGTAACAGAGCTGAGATCCAGAACCAAGCAGTAGGTGTGCATGTGTGTCTGCGCTGGGGGGGAGGAAACCGAAGAAGCAGCGATGTGAACTCCAGCTGAGTTTTCCTTCTGACCATGATTCACCGTCTCCAAGTTGCAAGAGGAAAGAAGTGAAGAGGAAAAGTTACAAGTGAAAAATTTACATTTCAGTGCTTCAAACATGCTTTTTTTCTATTTCAACTAGAGGGATCAAATCCAGTGCACAAATCCACACACACACAAGCACATTGCATAAGCATGGGGCTGGCGATGAAACTCAGAGTTACACTCAGTGGACATTTTCACCGATTCAGTTTCTGGAAACATTCCTCAGAGATTTTGGTCCCACGCTGACGTGCCAGCATCACACAGTTGCTGCAGATTTGTCGGCTGCACATCCTTCACGTGAATCTCAAATTTCACCACATCCAAACGGTGCGCTATGGGATCTGGTGACCATGGAGATCATCTGAATACAGTGAACTGTTGATACAAGGTAGGATGGTGCCAAGTTTTCATGTTGTTTACACCAAATCCTGACCCTCCCATCTGAACGTTGCAGCAGAAATCAAAACTCATCAGATGAGGGTACATTTTTCCAATTTTCTACTGTCCAGTTTTGCCAAATTGCAGCTTCAGTTTTTTGTCTTTAGCTGACAGGAGTGGTACTCAGTGTGGTCCTGTGGTGCTGCAGTTCGTTTGCTTCGACATTTGTGTTCAGAGATGCTCTTCATGGTTGTGATCTGTGATTATTTGATTTACTGTCGCTTTTCTGTTACCATGTCTACCATGTCGAGTCATTTTCCTCTGACCTCTGACATGAAAAGGCCATTCTTCCTTTAGAACTGCCGCTCACGGGATATTTTCTCTTTTTCATCCCATTCTTTGCAAACTGTAGAGATGGTCTTGTGGGAAAATCACAGTAGATCAGCAGTTTGTGAAATACTCAATCCAGCCCGTCTTTTCTCATCCTACGTTCAAAGTTACCTAAATCACCTGTCTCTGAGCTACTGCTATGTGATTGGCTGATTAGAGTTTTATGTTTAAAAGACTTAATGTTTGGTAATCATTAGGTTGAAGATTCAAGATCAATGTGTGTGTGCATACGTGTGTGTGTGTGTGTGTGTGTGTGTGTGTGTGTGTGTGTGTGTGTGTGTGTGTGTGTGTGTGTGTGTGTATTGGCACCTGTCTGATCTTTGTGAACACCAGTTCAGAGTTGGCAAAGTAAAGTGGACTTGAACATGTGAGTATCGTCACACCTGGAATTTGCTTCGCCTGTTAAGAAAAACAGACATGCATTTAACAGTGGACAGCATCCACAGTGTAACAGGTTACTGTAGTGACACACGGGCAGTACTTGCAGCAAACGTCTGGCGCACTCACATTAAGGGACGTTAGAAAAACACATGTGTGCAGTACAGTAGGGTAACACCTGTGCCATCTCCTCTGTTCATTAAAAAAAGGATGCTACTAGATATTGATGAAGGTATTTGTATATGTTCTCTATTTTGCTGTTATATTTTGCCTTTTTCAGCAGATGTATGGACAGACTTAATATCCATTATTGTTACCATTAAATATCTATACACATAAAGACTTAAATTCTTCTTCATTTTAGGGTCAAACTGTTTAAGTCTATATAGCTATAGAAAAAAAAGACTGTTTCTTATTGCTCAACTAAAACATGACCGTGAGACTTAACTGCTAACCGCTAAGTTAAAGAGTAAGAAAATGGCTGTTTGTATTTAGACTTTAGAGACATGGGTTCTTTTTTCTCAGCTAATCTGGATCTTTTGTTGGGGAATCTGTGATTCATGTAGGGTCTTTTACAGGGAATTCCACTGTATACAGTACCACAGCATCTATGATGTAAGAGGAAGAACATACACAGAGGGGAGATGTGCAGCAGCCACCAGAGTAACAGACTGAGGAGAGAATCGAGTGGAGGGAACAGAGAGTGAGAAGTTGAGAGGAAGTCACTGATGCTCTGTGCCCAGACAGATTGCCTTGGGTTGCAGTTTGGTGTTTTGATGTGTGACAGATGGTCGGTTTCAGCCTGGGGTATATTTTTAGTAGGTTTTGGCTCTGTGACAGTTTCACTTAATAAAACCTGACCTGAGGAAGAAAACGTGGTTTGTTATTGGGTGTCAGTTTGTATGCTTTTTCTGTCGGTGGGGGGTTTAGTACTTTATATCATCAACATAAACAACGGAGATTCGGTTTGATGAGGGCAAAGGGATTTAATAGCTGTGATGCATGCATACACAGCTACTGAAATATTCCAGCTTAAATGTATCTACGTATTTCCCAAAGGCTTTTCCATTATGTCAAAAAAAATCTACAAAAAGTCTTTCACACTGACGTTGATGTTGCTGTGTTTATGCTAATTTGCACACCAGCCTCTGTCTGAAAGATTGATGTGCAGATACAAAACAAGCTGTGGAGAATTCATAATTGACTGGCTTTCATACTGATACCACTTTACATACGCTAGCTCACAGACTGCAGCCAGCCAGGATCATCAGGAGTCGTGTAATGTCAGCGTGATTCATCTCTGCCAATCAATAAATCGTTGTAGCTCTTCACATTTTAATAGTCCATGACCCAATTATGAACGACTGGATTATTAACCCTCGTCCTACAGACATATTTTACACATCTGGATACGAGGAATACTTCGCCTTAAGGAGCAAATATAAAGGGTGTGTAAAACTGAACCTGATCATGGAAATGGGCTTAAATCACAGAGAGATGCTGAAGGAGGGGAAACCCCAAATAAAAGTGTAATAAGAAGTCTGAAGAGAGTTTAAATTCAGTCAGTTCTGCAGCTGTGTAGTGAAACCTCATTTATACTCTGACCTTATAAGAATTTCAAAGAATCTCTTCTTTAGATCAACGACAGTCATGTTCTCAACGTTTATAGTTGCTTGGAAAAGATTTCAAAGATAAAACTGTAACGAAACAGAACAGGGACTTCACTGGGGTTGTGTTTGAATGATTTTCTGATTATTTCTTCTTTTTGTTGTTGTGAGATGGATTTATATTTTTCTGAAGTTTACCTCAAGGTAGAGCTCCACATCTCTGTAACAGTCTGTACCAGGAATGTGACCCAAAACAACGGTGGTGGAGCTGGAAGATGAGGACAAGATGAAAAGTGTGAGAGAGACAGAGGGGAATACTGATGAGAGCACAAGTCGTCCTGAGTCCTGAGGGGGGAGAGAAACAGACAGTGGAACCTTTTAAACCATATAAAAGTATGTGAAGCAATGACTTTGTGAAAACATAATAAATGTTGGCAGGGACTTCTGGATTTTCACTCCAAAATAAATACAGTGATCATTTTTTTTCTTTTGGTCCAAAATGCTCCATGTAAGGTTTGTAAAATCACATTCACTGACTGTTGTGTCCTGTAAAGGAGTGTGACCAGAGAGAAGACGACAGCCACAGCCAGACCCAGATCCAGGTTAAAAATGAAGGTGGAAGTCAGTGACACTATCCACACGAGCTAAAGGAACGCAGGGAGAGGAGAGGGAAAATTCCTGGATCAGTCCCGGAATGGTGTTTGTAGCTGTTTCTGTGCTATGATTATTGATGTGTGTGTGCCAAGCCCACCAGGTCTAATCTGTCAGATTTCCAGAGCAGACGCACATCTCTGAACTGAGCCAGTATGCCCTGAAGGTTCACCACGATAATCACTGCCAGCACTGCCTGGTACACACAGCAAACCATTACCCAACATTGGCTTAGACACGTGAATCACCCTGGCGATCGTTTCCATGCTTTAGGGAAAGTAAAGGTGCCTGCAGAACTGCAAACACAAACTTCTGCGGCATTTGTTTCCATTACAACAACAGTGGATTGCTTTGTTGTCTCATTCTCTTAGCGTTACGAGACATTGATTCACCTCATTTCATGTCCTGTAATCACGTGTAAACTTGCCAGAAAGAAGTTCTTACTTATCATCAAAATAATACTAAAAACTTTAAATATTCCATTTCTCTGTTGCTGTCTGGAAAATGTGACTGCCATGGGTGAGAGTCTGGTGATTTGAATTCTAGCTGTAAGAACTTGTATAATAAACATTAATAATACCTGTTATGTTAGATTCGCTTTACCTTTGGCAGCTGCTCGAAGAGATAACCAATCTCCAACAAGACTGTCAGAATCAACAGAGCTGACACCAGACCAGCCATCTAAGAATATGAACAAAAAGAACACCGCAAGCAAAGAAGAAAAATGACTTACAGCACATTATGAGACTCATAACGTTTTAGTAGGTGCTATTTTAGCCTGATTAAAAATGTGTTTAGCTGAAGGGAGCTGGACTTCTGAAAAAGATAATTGACCTGTGTTTTGACACCGATGCTTTCCTGGATGGTGCTGCGAGAAAAGGAGCAGCTGACAGCAAAGCACTGAAACATCCCTCCAATGGTGTTACACAGACCCAGGGCCAGCAGGTCCTGAGGCAGGGACATAAAGCTGAGTCCACATCTTTAAATTGCTAAATGACTAGCTACATCACATTTATCACTTATATTTGATTTCTACATGTTCTGTATCTACAGTACATCACCCTACTCTTCCTTTTTGCCCTGCCCTGGGATGCACGGGCAGAAAACTCTGACTTAATCTCAGTCGTCTCTACAGCAGATTTAACAATGAGGCTAAAAAAGGAAGTAGTTGCAGTGAATTGTTCAAAGAAGATTCATCCAGGAAAGTCAGACTAACTTCAAAAAAAGAGTTTGAAGGGAATCAAAGCTTGCGTCATCACTGAGGTTCAGCAAGTGTGCCTACATTTGCAGAAATCTCCAGAAGGCACTGGAAGTGCAGTTTCATTAAAACACCTTTAATTACCTTCACTTCTCTCAGTTTCTCTGCACAATATTGAAACAAATAACAGAGTATGTATTTTCTGATCTGAGTTAAACTGTTATTGGGGTGAATGTACCTGACTTGGGTCCACACAGTAGCCATGTTTGTTGGCAAACATTGAGCCCATGGCTGAGAGGAAACTGAAGCCAATCAAAGCCATGGACAGAGCTGGAATGAAAAGCTCTCTGGACTGAGACAAGGAGGGAAGAGCTGGGGGAGACAGGCTGGAGAGGAGCAGGAGGAGGAGGAGAGGTTCTTTGACTCAGTGACTAAGATATTATTAAAAGGAAAGAAATTATTATATACAGTATTATAAAGAATTATGACTACCTTGTGAATTATTCATCATAACACAGCATTTTCTTAAAGCTGTCAGGTACAATGTGACAAAGCTAGCAGCACATTTGCAATATGACAACAAAAGCATGAAGAACTGATACTTTTCTTCTCATAGAAATATTTGTGAGCTACAGTTTAGATGTTATGTGTCATTTTTCTTTGCATGATATTAACACTTTAAAGCTAATAGGTAAATAAAAGCAGCATAATGTCTTTTTCTGCCATAAACCTACTTGACTCACTTTGAGTTAGAGAGAATTACATTTTTCTGGAGTCACATTAAAATGATTCATTTCAGACCATTATTCTAAAAGGATTTTTCAGAGTCTTTTTGTTGCTTTTGTGTTGGAGGGAATATTACATTTGACAGTTAGAAGTTAGCATTTCCAGCTTGACAATCATTGACAATCGTGACTATTAGATTTTTTTTAAAAAAAAGAAAAAAAGAAGAAAAAAAGCAAATCTAAATGACTAAAGCAAACAAATAATAACCCAGTTCTACTGACCCACTGGGTATGTGTCCCACCACCTGGACTCTGTGCTGTCCAGCCAGATCCATCTGTACTGACAGGAGGGTGCTGAGAACAATCTATGAGAGAAAAGCAGTGGAAGTGACATTTTCTGCACTGAATGTTCACTTTGGAAAAGAAGAATATAAAGTAATCTGCATCCCAATATCACATAAATCGGTCAGTTCAAGTACACACTGACATAAACAGATATATGATCAGAGTCTTGTCTATTAACTGATAAAACTAGCCTTTGTCTTAAAGCTTTTCCCCTATGATATACTACAAAACCTACAATTGTATATAACTGAAAACATGAAGCATAAAAAACAGATCAAATGTCCGGAGTTCTTTTGCATGCAGTACGTTTTTTACCTCTCT